>NC_044907.1:25693344-25993344 GCF_001633185.2 Quercus lobata | reverse complement strand
GTGCTACGAGTTAATGTTCCACACTACTATTGAATTATGACTTATGAGCCATTATTGCAGTTTTCATGATTCTTTAGGTAGTTGCTAACAATGGTACATTTTTGTCTTCTCTTTATGGTTAGGTGACCTCTTGTAAGTTGTGTTAGCAAGTGGGAGTCTTTCAAACCCCCAAAGTAAAAAACACGACATTTGATCTTGTTTATCACTACTGTCCTGTTTTTTCCTTACCATTACCAATATTGTTATAATCTCATATACATGAACTCCATTAATTACACATTGCAAACTGTTAGATTCTAAAGACTTAGATATTTATGTATTTAGAACTCTAAGTGTATTGTTGGCAAACCATGATCAAAATAATGTGTTTAGAAGTGTTTTAGTTTTGCTCAAAGTTGTGTATTTTATGTAAAGTTGGAATCGAGCTAATGCAGAAAGAATTATGCATTTCGGCCTGGCTCGATCGATCGAAGCTTAGGTTCAATCGATCGAATCTCGAGCAGAATGTTTTTTTCTGCAGATTTCCAACTCAGCCCTAGTTGTTTAAAACGTTTTAGGGTTTTCTAATTTGTCCTAAGTATAAAAGGCAAATTATAGCCACGTTTTAGTGTTGCTCATAGTGCTGTTTGTGTAAATCTCTTGTGAGATCTAGAGGAGTTTTCCTTTACACAAACTTAGGGTTTTCAAGGAGAAGATTTTATCTACACCTTGATGATCAACTCGGTTGCTGCCATTAAAGTTTAAAGAAAACACAAGCGGGTATGCTTGTATCTGGTGGTGAATCCAAGAAAGAAGAGTCCGTGGATTCGAAGCTTGCACGTGGTCGTGTCAGTAAGTTCTACTGGTTGGTAGCAATAAGAAGTCGAGCGTGGGAGCTTGTAAGTCTTATTGTATGAACTTCGATTTTTTCAAGATAGTGGATTCAAGTTTACCTTGAGGATAGCTAGGTCAAATCCTCCCCAGGTTTTTACCGGTTTGGTTTCCTGGGTGATCATATCTTGTGTTATTTATCTTTCCACTGCTTTATATGATATGATCTTTGTGATTGTGATAACCTAGATTTGTTAAATTGAACTAAGTAACAATTTGGCTAATTACCTAGGTTAAATCTATTGTGTTTTAAGGGGTCTAAAAACTATCACAAACCATTTTTCCTGTTCTTAATATTGTAGATATTTTCTTCTTGTATAAAGTATCCATAAATAGTCTTATCCTTTAATCTGTGAACTTTGAGGACAAGTGAATCATTTATCTAGTCACTTGTTATGTCAAGCAACAAAGTCCCTTTCAACAAGATTGTGGAAAGAAAAAAATGAAAAAAAAAAAAAAAAATAGTCACTTTATTATAAATAAATAAACATAAGAGACCACTTTTAGGGGCATGTTATTCAAGTGAAATATGGAGTTTCTTAGGACTAGTAGACAACAAACTTGGTCAAAGGCGTGTTATTAGGACTGGTTAGAGAGGTTTTCTGGGTTTGTGACGTTTGTAGTAAAGATGGTAGGGGCATTTAATTTTGGCATATTATGTGATGTGAAATAGTGTGAAGAGAATCATTTCCTGATTTGCTCCTAATAGCTATGGATAAGGAGAAAGGATGTTCCCGTTAATTCTTATGTGGAGTACTCAGAAGACAGGGGCTTTTGTTCTTGAAATCTTAGGTTTGTTAGAGATTTTCAAGACCAGGAATTAAAGTCATTCAATTCTTTGATGGGCCTATTATATTCTAACATTACAGTGGGTGAGGTTGTTGATAGACTGTTTTGGAGCCTTGTAAGTTGTAGCTCAATTGGCATCTCTTGTACATTTTAGGGTTCAAATCTCCCCTTCCTCAAGTATCACTTTTTTTTTAAAATATTTATAAAAAAAAAAAAAAAAAATGTTTTGGAAGCATAACGAAATAGTACACTTGATGTCTAATCTTTTTACAAGGTTTTGAGAGTTTAGTTGATATGTAATTTCCTGTGGAGTGGTGTAATAAAGTGCCTAAGAAATCCTTTTTTATGGGGGTCTGGATGGTTGCACTGGACAAAATTTGAACTTTGGATAATTGTCAAAGAAATGTTAATCTACTGAACTGTGTTGTATGTGTGATTCCTGTGAGTAAATAGTTGATCACCTTCTATAGTTCTACTTCATTTCTCACAAGTTGTGGTTTCTTTTCTTGGCATGATTTGGAGTTCTTTACATGATGCAGTAACAATAAGAAGGCAATTTCATGTATTTTGATTGGAAATTATTGTTTGAGTGACATAAGAGTAGGTTGGTGTGGATTGCAACTCCTTTTTGTCTCATGTCAATTATTTGGAAAGTAAGGAATAACTGGACTTTCAACACTGTTGATCTTTCTACTCTTGAGCTTAAGAATCTCTTTTTGAGAACTTTGTATGACTGGATGTCAGCTTATTGTGATGTTTGTATCTCTTCTTCTTCTTATTGTAATTTCTATTTTCAGAATTTTTATATCGCATGAATTTTCATCTGTAATTTTTAAGTCTACTACTTGTATGCTTCTTTGATTTAATTCCATCATAAAGTACGTTATTGAGAGAGAGAGAGAGAGAGAGAGAGAGAGTCTTTGTCTTCATCTTAATTATTTCCATTACTATAAAAAAAAAATAATAAATAAAAAGAAGCAAAATTAGGATTTCTTTTTTTCCCTTTTTTCTTGGGGAAGGGGTTTGAATGTCCTTATACTCTTTTTAATTATGGTAACTAATCTTTTTTTCTTTTTTCTTTTTTCCTCTCTCTCTCTCTCTCTCTCTCTTTCTCTCTCTCTTCTGATGATTCACATCCTCTACAGTCTCTCAATCTTTATGAATTAATGATCCAAGATATTAAAAGTTGTTGCTCTTTGGTATCTCTTGACCATCAATTCTTACCACGCCTTTGTTTCTGTTTCTGTTTCTGTCATGTCATTCTCTATTGTTCTAGATTTCATTTGTGTGCATGTCTGTGTATTCACGATTTAGTATGTATTTGTTAAAACTGGTGCTAAGACTTAAAGAAGTCCAGACAAGAAGTGAATCCATTTCAATTAGTTAATGATAATGTACTTAATGAATCACGTGCTATTAGTTACAGTTTGTTAACTAGCTGTTAAGATAATCCACGTGTAATTAATTCATTTGTTCCTGTAAATACGTATAGTTCGTTAGCTAGTGCCTCTCTAATTATTTGGGGACTGATTTCATTTTTCTCATTTTTCATCAATAAGACTTCCATTTTATTTAGCTTGTTGCTTCTGAGTGAGTGAGTGAAATTCTTAACATGGTATCAGAGCTCTAAGCTGATCAATGGCTTCCACTGAAAATTCCACCAATCCAATCACTACAAATTCTTCTTCTTCTATTGGTCAAGCTTTTGCAAGAATGGAAGATCCATCTCTTAATCCATTCTTTCTGTGCAGTAGCGATGTTCTAGGTAGTCAATTGGTTTCTTAACCAAAAACTGGTGCTGAGAATTATCAAATTTAGTCAAGAGCTATGATTTTATCTCTAACAGCGAAGAACAAGATTGGTTTTCTGAATGGAACTATAGCCATTCCTGATGCTTCTTCAATAGAGTACATCTCTTGGACGAAATGCAATATGACAATTCTTTCATTGATCATCAATTCCATCTCAAGAGAAATTGCTTCAAGTCTAATGTACACTAACAATGTCAAAGAAGTGTGGCTTAATTTGTGAGATAGGTTTTCTCAGGCAATGCTCTAAGGATTTTTGTGCTTCAAAGGGAATTATCATCTTTGACAGAAGGCCAGCTCTCAATTGAGACTTACAGGTTCAAGTCTCTTTCAGAACAGTTAATCAATTTTCAAGCCTGTAAGTGTGCTTGTACTTGCAGCTAACAATGTTTACACTTCACCTCCTCCTTTCAATTCTTCCTCCAATGGTGGTTCTTCAAGCACACCATCTGCTCCTCTAGTTCCAGTGGTGAATGATAGGGCTTCATCTTTCTCAATGTCCTATTACACAAGCTCAATGTGAGCAACTTCTGAGCTTTATGAAGTCTTAGTCAATCACTGATTGAACCAATTCTGCATATTAAACTTCTTCTGATTATGAATCTACTATGATGAATTCTGGTGCTCAATTTCAGTCTGGTGGTACTACTTCCCATTTCATTAACAATTTCACAGGTAATACCATTTCCCCTTCTACTCCTTCTAGCATAGATTCCAAACATTCCATTTTTTCAGCCAGTATTGTTGATAGACAAGCTTTTGCATCTAAAGATTGGATCTTGGACACGAGCAACTGATCATATAGTCCATTCAATCCCTCATCTTACCACCATTACTTTTGTCATCAATACTGTTGCTCATTTACCTATTTTGGAAACAGCATTAGTAACTCATATAGGCACAGTTAAACTCAGTGAAACTCTCATCTTGACTGGTGTACTTTGTGTACCTTGTTTTAGTTTTCAACTTGATTTCCATTAGTCACCTTTTAAAATCTTTATTCTGCTGCTTCGTCTTCATTTCTAACCTGTGCTTTATCCAGGACCTTACTCATTGGAGCATGATTGGTCTGGGTAAAGAACATGGTGGTCTCTACTTCCTGCAGCAAGACTTCAAATCAGATATGTTCAAATCAGTTGTTTCTTCTATACATACATGTCCATTTAATGCTTGGCACTATTGTTTAGGTCATCCCTCTAATGAGAAATTAGCCCTTCTTAATAAGGTGCTTCCTGTTTTAAATAGCAATAAAGATGATCTCTGTATGATTGGTCCAATTGCTAAGCAAAAAAGGCTTCCTTTTCGTTCCAGTACTAGTGTTTCTCATGCTTGTTTTGAACTCATACACTAATTTGTGGGGACTCTTCTCCATTCCTACCACTGATGTTTTAAAATTCTTTCTTACAATTGTGGATGATTATTCCAGATGTACTTGGGTATACTTGCTTAAATCTAAGTCTGAAACTCAGTCCCATGTTGTGCAATTTGCCACTTTAGTTGAAACATTTTCTTTCTCATTATGGGTCAAGCTGCTGCTGTTCTTCTTCAGAGGTTTAATTATGACCAAGGTGGAAATAGTAATGGATGGCTACTGTTGTCCAAACTGCTGCCTTCCCAATACTTTTGATCCCATTCTTTCTTATTCCTTCCTTCAAGAAGCCTTCAACTTCTTCAGCCCCACACTCTTTTAAAATTCTTGCCTTGATCTACTTCTCTCTTAGAGTGCTCATAGCAATTGATAACATGATGTATTCCTTTTTTGTTTTTATTTTTTTGTTTTGTTTTTGTTGATAGAACAACATGATGTATTCTGTCCCTGCCTCTACTTACTCCCTCATGTGCAACACAAACAGCTTTTAATGCAGTTTTCTCATACTTAATCAGTTCTAAGAAGTTCACTGCTTTAATTCTTAACTTTGGTTGTCCTCTCATTTTCATCTTCCCTGATTGTAGTCAATGATGACTCTGATGGACCATCAGGAGTTTCTAAGTGGCAAAATATAATTGGTTTCCTTTATACCCTTAGAGCTTTTGCACTTCACTCACTTTCCCTGTCCCTGATGCATTTTCCCTTCCAAAAGGTTTTGAATAGGGAAACATATTTAGTGGTTCTGGAAATGCAAATCTGTACGGCACTTGTTGCCACTTGTGTTTCTATTGTGGGAAATGGAAGACTTTTTGTATGGAAATGGTAGGTTTTGGTGGAGGAAGAGTTTCTTATGTTATGACCTTAGTTTGGACAACTGTGGCTTGGTAGGTTTGTTCTGTTGGTGTTGTACTATTGTGGACTTAATTTGTAATTGTATCATCTCTATCAGTACAGCTTCTTTGGCTATTACTCCTATTGCTTTCATGATAGTCTTCCATGATAAGATGAATGGCATCAAGGAAATTGCTATGCTTTTGGCTATTTGGGGTTTTGCATCTCATATTTAGTAGAATTATCTAGATGATTCTAAGGCAAGGTGATCACAGAACATTGTTAGTGAATCTCATAATGACTCACCATGTTGATCTCTGGTGCAATCTTTTGAGCTTATGACCTTGGCATCATGTGAATGGTTTGGGCAGGCAAGTTTCTATAGAGGAAGGAGAAGCTAGAGCAATCACGACCTGAATGTTTTGTCTATTGAAACTAGTGCCAAGGTCAACTTTAATATTAAGGTAAGCAATTAGTTTCCTCTACTTGGATAGCAAAATATACAAATGTTAAAGGCTTGTTGATAAAATGTAAATGCACATGATTTTGTTTGGGCTCACTCCAAACACTACAGACTTCATTTTCAGAAAGGAAAAGGTTTTAGTGAATCATGCTAATGATCTGACCATCAATGATTCTGCTATTTTTCTCTTTCAAAGTGTAAAATTCTTTTATTGGTCTCTTCTGAATAAAGGAGAATATCTAGATGACAAGAGTTCATACATACTCGATGGTTACAACAGCTATTTCATGCTTAGCTGAATTTCTGGTCTCCTAAAATATTTCATGTCTGATCAATTATTTATGTTGCCATAATCTGATTAACACAATGATAGCAAAAGATCTTATTGTTTTTGTATTTCTAAAAACCTCATAGTCATGCAACTTAGTTTTCGTTATCAATCCCTTGTCAGGAACTTTTTAGAAAGATTGCAGCAGCCTTACCTGGAATGGAAACACTTTTTTTGACCAATCAAGAAGACATGGTTGATGTCAATCTTAAGTCTATCAATGCATTTGCAACGCAGTCACAACCATAGTCAAGAGGATGTGCAGTTTGATACATGTTGTGGACCTAAGCTCCAACTTCTTTGTCCCATATTAAATGTCTTATGAATTATATCGTGTTTGTGAAGTCCTCGTTGTCCGCTTTTGTAGCTTTGCCCCACTTTTTGGTTGGTTGGTTGCTAAAGGATTTATGTACCATTTGGTAAATTTTTAGAAAATTCATATCTTCAGTGAACTAAACTACAAATTCTTATTCTAAAAGTGATTATATGCAATACAATTGTTTGGGTCTATCCTTTATTTTGAAAGAATCTTTCTGTTATGTTAGGTATGTGTTAAAAGGTGACTTTTCTGCTCCAATTTACAATTTTGTCTCCTCTCAGACAGATCTTCTCTCCCCTTCTAGTTCAAGAGCATAGCCCTTCCTCACTCAAAAATCAGAACAGTTAAGTGCATGTGACTACTTCACTTGAGGAGCTTGTAACATTGTCAATTCACCCTTCCAAGGCTTAAAGTTTTAGATATTGTCATCCCTCAAGTTGCAATGATTTTCCTCTACACGGGATTTATGTATTCTCATTCTTATATTGTTTGATGTATAGATCCCAAAGTTTTATGGGGTATGCACATTGTGAGAAAAAGGATATATGTATTCTCTGATTCTCATTCTTATAACGTTTAATGTACAAATCCCAAAGTTATACGGGGTATTCTCATTGTGAGAAAGAAGATGGATATATTGAGTGCATAATATATTGATAGTTCTTTATCATCAGACTAAGATACCAATCAGTTTTTGGTGTAGGCGAGAATGAACCCCAAATCTCTTATACAACCATCAGAGACTTTATTAGTTAAGCTAATTGAAATCCATATTTTTTGAGTTAATTACAACCTTATGTCCCCATTGACACGACAAGAAGTTAAAATGAAATTGTGAGCTTCCTGTAAAGCTATAACTGGTTTTACAATTTTACAACCAATGATTTTCAATCATTAAGTTGGCAAAGACAAAGAAATAACAATAATATTTCTCTATTTCTCTTGGTTATGGAGTTACCAGCTTGAGTTATTACAACTGACCCTCTAAGAATTAAAATGAATTAAAATGTGATTAGATGAGTATATGAAAAGGGATAAGATTAGGACCCAAAGAAAAATTACCAAGGAATTTCATATCCATGAATAACATTGGCAAAACAGAGAGCGTGTATCATATATGGGAAGTAAAAATTAATAATAGTAAGAATCAGGCAAATCAAAATCACTGCTACTAGTACAAGAAATAAAGACCAAATAAAGATTTTATGAAGCTTGGAAGAAATCATACCACAAATCCTAGAATAAGGTGAAATACCCTCTCGAAATTTTCTCTATAAACATTCATCTACTTACAATAACCATAGTTTCCATCAAATTATATGAAACTTAGTTTGTCACATTACCCAGTGGTACGGACCCTCCCTATCCTAGAGTGACCAAGTCTGTGAATTTCCCTAAAACAAATAGACACCAAACCAAACCAAAGCTGAGATGTTATTGCAGAAAAATCTGCTCAAACCCTTAACCAGCTCTCACTCTACATAGATTAATAATCAGACCTCCCCCAAAATTCTATCACAATTCCAATGCATAACAAATCAACAATTTACTGATCCATAAACAAATTACAGAGATTGAAGAGGAATATAGAATTAAAATTTAACAAATACATCATCCATATGATATCATCTCTAAATTACACATAACTTATTGAAAAATTATTTTTGATATAAATAATTAGGAGCTCAGGCACCCTTGAGTGAAACTAGGCTCTCAACATACACCGTAGCTTCTTTTCCGATGAATGATTTCAGAAACTCTGGAATTTGAAGATTCCTAATTTCTTTAGAACCAATGTTATACAAGACTATTGCGCCATCGTCACCAACAAGAAGAAGCATTCCATTCTTGGAAAATTGTAGGGGCCTGTGAATTCCTAACAAGGGTCCTACAACAAGTTGTTTGGTCCAAGAATCCTCAACCCCGTATTCACGCATCACCCATATATCAAAGTATTTCTCTGTCATAGTATCCTCCTCATAAACAACAAAAGAAAGGCAATCATTGAACACAGAAAAAACTTTGTTCCTCTGCATACTTGAAACACTGTCCACAGGGTACTTTAGTTTTCGAAACACCTCATCTGGCAACCTCATTATTCGAAACACCTCACGACTCATCTCGAAGGATAGAATTATCTCACAATCACAATTCTGCCCGAGTTCGTTTATGTGGCCGTTGTCAAAGAAACCGAGCCAATGAGTAACACCATTGAAGTACATTGCACGATAAGGAAGCAACCTAACGTTTGAACGATGAATAGTGGTGTCAATTACTTGGTTCCAGGAATCAGCATTTAGGGAGTAAACATCTGTGAAGAGTGAATTTTAGGTAGGTGGAGAATTCTTGTTGTAAGTGACAATTCTAACCACCTTGTAGTCATTAGAATATTGATCATAACCAAATGCAAAAAGTTTTGTAACGTTATATGGTGGAAGAAAAGGGCACTGAGGAAGTGGGGGACAAAGAATGATCTTACGTTCTCTGATTGCTGGATTTTACTGGAGTAGCCACCGCCGAAGGTAAGGTAGGAAGCCAAGGGACCACCAATGCAAATAATACCATTGATGCAACCAAACAGGTTGACATCTATAGGTCGACAAAGTGCGGCCAAACCCAAGTCCTTTGAACAGTCCACAATGCGTACAGCATTACCATCATCAGGATAAGGGTGCAGGGAGAAGCCATATCTTATTGAATCAGAGCTCATGACCAAAATACTTGGATTTTCTATTTTTGTTTGATGGTGAAGAAGGTGTTTGGCAATGAAAGTTGGGTTTCGGAAAAGAGTGGACCATGACTTTTGAACGCACCTGAAACGAAATGCTGATTTAACTGGAAGCCATGACAGGATCTCTTCCAACAACTCCTCCGGTAAATATAAATTATTATTATTGGAGCTTAACCTTAATCTGGACCTTCTCGACCTTCGCCCCCATCTCCACCCCACGTTGAATACCTTCGCCCCCACCTCCACTTTGAACTCATCGAACTCGACATTATTTTCGATTGACTACCACTTCTACTAGTGTTTGATTGAAATCCCTATTCCTAATATATACTCCTTTACTTCCTAGTCCGTTTGGCACTCGGTATTTTTATTCGCACACGTTTCTTAAATTTTTTTTTTTTTTTTTTGAGAAAATTAAGAGATGCTACGTTCACAACATTTTTGTTATTGATTCAAATTTAAACCTAACACTAAGATTACTTTTTTGCCCCAACAATAACAACCCGTAACAACCTGTCACTTAAGTTTTGTTGTAAAAAAGTTGTGGACATATTAGTTCTGAAATTTTTTCATGCTGATTTGGTAGTGTGGTGCTGTTAACTTTGGTTGGATTTGAGTTGGAATAATTGGGTTCTGTTTTTAATTTTTTTTTTTCGCTCTAAAATTCAATTTTTGGGTCAAAAGTAAAATTTATTCAAGTTAGACTCTTTAGTTTCAGTTTCTCAACCAAAAAAAAAAAAAAAAAAAGTGACTCTTTAGCTTTGGGCTAAAACATATAAATAAGATAGATATCAAAAATTAGAGACATGGTGCTAGAAAGTAATAAAAATGATGAGAAATATTCAAAACAATACCTTAAAATTCTAGTCATTATGTTTATATTTTTAAAGAGAAGAAAAACTTGCATGTAATATGTGTTCCATGTGTGTGTGTGTATATATATATTGTGTAATATTTAATGTTAGAAATACAGAATGATTGTATTGTATTTCTTGAATAAAAGAATATACATCAGAGCCTTTATATAGGAGGCATATGTGTGCGGTACAAGTAAAGTGTACTATACAAGTAACCTAACTGGGCCTAAAGCCCATTAACATAATATACACTAACAGCCCCCCTCAAACTCAAGGTGGATGTGAGACCAACTTGAGGTTGTCAACTAAATCACGAGTGCGTCTCTTAGGAAGTGACTTGGTGAAGATATCTGCAAGTTGATCTTTGGAGGAGACGGAGAAGAGCTTAAGAGCACCATGGACAAGATGATAACGGATAAAGTGACAATCAATCTCGATGTGTTTAGTCCGTTCATGAAAGACATCATTGTGAGCAATATGAATGGCACTCTGGTTGTCACAATAAAGGGGAGTAGCAGAGGAGGTGGACACACCCAAGTCCTTAAGAAGCCATCGTAGTCAAAGGAGCTCAGATGTGGTATCAGTAAGGGCACGATATTCTGCTTCAGTACTAGAGCGGGCCATAAAAGTTTGTTTCTTACTTCGCCAAGAAATCAAAGAAGAACCAAGGAGAAAGCAATAACCTGTAGTGGACCTGCGATCAGTAGGATCTCCTGCCCAATCAGTATCAGAGAATGCACGGAGTACAAGAGGAGACTAAGCTGAGTAGAAAAGGCCATGAAAAAGGGTACCTTTCAGGTATCGAAGAATGCGCAAAACAGTAGCATAGTGAGTTGATCGTGGAGCAGACAAATACTGGCTCACCTGATGAACAGCATAGGAGATGTCTGGACGAGTAACTGTGAGATAAACTAAGCTGCCAACCAATCGTCTGTAAAGAGAAGGATTAGACAATGGTTTTTCCCCCGAGGGTGTCAGATGCGCATTAAGTTCAACTGGAGTGTCAACAGTCTTGCTGTCAGTAAGTCCAGCTTGAGACAACAGGTCAGAAGCATACTTAGCTTGAGTAATATAAAGACCATCTGTGGAATGAGTAATTTCAAGACCCAAGAAATAGCTGAGATGTCCAAGATCTTTCATCTCAAACTGCTGACTGAGAAAATCCTTGAGTTCTTGAATGCCACTGAGGTCATCACCAGTTATAATCCTATTATCCACATATAGAAGAAGCAAAATAGTGCCTTTATCAGTACGACGAAGAAATAATGCAGAATCATACGGACTGGTAGTGTAACCCAAGCGAAAGATAGTGGAGCTGAACTTGGCAAACCAAGCTCGAGGGGCTTGTTTAAGACCATAAAGCGCACATCGAAGATGACAAACCTTGTTTGATTCAACAGAGAGACCAGGAGGAGGTTGCATATAGACTTCTTCACTCAGATCCCCATTAAGGAAGGCATTTTTAACATCCATCTGAAAAAGATCCCATTTACTAGCAGCAGCAACAACTAAGAGAGCACGAACAGATGAGATACGAGCAACTGGAGCAAAAGTTTCTTCATAATCAATCCCATACTCCTGTGTAAAACCTTTGGCAACAAGACGAGCCTTGTAGCGCTCAACGGATCCATCAGAGCGAGTCTTGATCTTATAGATCCACTTACAACCAACCACAGACTGTCCAGGAGGAAGAGTAACCAGATCCATCAAGTTCCTCTTTCATTGCAATCTGCCATAAAGGGTCAGTAGAGGCCTCACGATAAGTTTGAGGCTCGTGAAGTGTAGCAAGGGCAGTGTAACAATGATAGTCAAGTAAATGTGGAGGAATGGACCTTACCCGGGTTGAGTGGCGAGGTGGAATGTCTTGTGGAGGATCTTCAGGCAGAGCAGGAGCAGGGGACCCAGGCTCAAGGTGGGGTAGCTCGTCATCAACCTGTTCATCTTCAACCTGTCTAGGAGAAGCATCAAAAATATCTGGAGAGAAGTCCAAAGAAGGTTCAAAAGTATTTGTAGAAGGAACAAGAGACTCATCTGGAAAGATTTCTAAAACAAAGGAGTTAGTCAAGGAAGAATGAAAGTGAGAAAGTTCAACAAACAATCGGTGTTCCCAAAAGACAACATTACGAGAAACACGAAGACGATGGGAGACAGGATCATAACACCTATACCCCTTTTGAGTTTCGCCATAACCAAGGAAACAACAAAGTCTAGATCCAGGCTCAAGTTTGTTGTGCTCATGAGGCTGAAGAAGAACAAAACAAGCAGATCCAAATGAGCGAAGGTGATGATAGTCAGGGGGTGACCCAAAAAGACGCTCATACGGAGTTTGATTATGGATGACAGCACTTGGAATATGATTAATTGCATGAACAGCATGAAGAGCAGCTTCACCCCAAAATGGGGCAGGAACTTTGGCAGAAAGAAGAAGAGCACGAACAGTGTCAAGAATATGACGAAGTTTTCTTTCGGCTCGACCATTTTGTTGAGAGGTACCTGGACAAGTTAGATGATGTACATTGCTATAGGAATGTAACAGAGCTTGAAACGCATATTGAGTATATTCAAGAGCATTGTCAGATCGAAAAATTTTGATACGTTTGGAGAATTGTGTTTCAACCATTTTTGCAAAATTGCTATATATTGGTAAAATTTCAGAACGAGATTTCATAGGAAAAATCCAACTATAACGAGAATAATCATCAATAAAAACAACAAAATATCGAGATCCACCAATACTAGCAACAGGAGAAGGTCCCCAAACATCAGAATGAATTAACTCAAAAATACTATTAGAAATGGATTCACTGTTATTAAAAGGCAAAGCTGGCTGTTTTCCTAACTGACATGAAGTACAATCAAAATTTTCTTTAGACACAGAACCCAACAGACCCCTAGACGCTAACTGTTGTACCCGAGAAGATGGTGCATGACCAAGACGAGAATGCCAAAGTGCAAGAAAAGGAAGGGAAGAAACTGCAGCAGCTGCAGCAGCAACAGAAACAGGAGCAACAGGTGGAAGATGAAGATTGTCCACGGGAAACATACGCCCAACTCTAGGACCAGTCCCAAGCTCCTGCCCCGTCCTTGGATCCTGCACAATACACCCAGAATAGTCAAAAATAAGGCGATAACCTAGTTCAGCTAATTGTCCCACAGAGCACAAATTATAGGATAGGTCAGGTACATGGAAGACTCCAGGAACAGAAAGGTTAGAGGTTGAAACAAAACCTAAACTATTTCCATGCATGGTGGAACCATCAGCTATATGAATATTTAGAGGATGTGGTGCAGGGTCAAGTTTGGAGAATAAGGACGAGTGAGGTGTCATGTGATTGCAGTAGGCAGAATCAAAAAGCCAAGTTTGAGACTTACCGGGTAGAACAGATAGGGCAGTGGAAAGAGATGCATTACCAGCCATACGAACAGCCTGAGCTATGATCTCCTGTAGTTCAGTGGGGGAGAGGTTGATAGTGGATCCAGAAGACTGGGACTCAGCTGAAGTGGAAGCCATTGGCGGAGTAGGCTCAGTATTAGCAACAACAGAAGTAGATTTGTTGCGACGGTAACAAGTCTCAATGGTGTGGCAAGAACGCTTGCAATAGTTGCAGACCTTTTTGTTGGTCTGCTTGCGACGATTGTTAGAGCCAGAGGAATCACTTGATTGCTGAGGTTGCTCTATGAGTGGAGTAGATGGAGTAATATCCAAAACATTGAGCTTATTCTGGGCTTGAAGGGTTGCAAGACGAGCTTCTTCTCTAACTAACTCATTCACAGCAGTATCAAGAGAGGGAGCAGGACTGCGATTTAGAAGCTGACCTCGAATGGGCTCAAAGTCCTTGTGAAGTGACATCAGGAATTCATAGAGGCGAAATTCATCTCTGATGGAAGCATATTGCTGAGCATCCTTTGAGCATGCCTAAGTTGGATCAGAAAGGTCAATTTGGTCCCAAATATAGCGAAGCTGATCATAATAGTCATTGATGGATTGCCCTGGTTCTTGCCTGAGTTGATGCAATTCAACCACTAATTGATATTTCATGGATCCATGAGTAGTGGAGTACCTTTTGGCCAACATATCCCATGCAGATTTTGCATCATCAAAGCTGCCCAACAGATTGGAAATAGAGGGAATGGAAGTGTTCCGAATCCATGTGAGGATCATGTGGTTATGACTATCCCATTCAATCATGCGACCAAGAAAAACATCATCTTCTTCACTTGCTCCCTTGACAGGAATAGTGATTGCACCAGTACAATAATGCCAGAGCATGCGACCCTTAAGAAAATTGCGCATAGCTTGAGACCAAGATAAGTAATTTTTATTCCCCTCCAATACAGTATTGATGGGGCGAGGAACAAAAATATCCTTTTTATCCATTTAGAGACACAATATGCAAAAACAGACAACAAAAATGAAATCTATGCAAAAAACTGGGTAAGGAGAACCTGGACTCAAAAAGTCAACCCTGAAAAAGTCAACGGTCAACGGCCAGTCAAAGTCAACGGTCAACCTAGAAGTCAACGGTCAAATCCAGATTCAGAAGGTGACGTCAGTGGATGACGCAAGCAGTGACGTCAGCAAGCTGTTAGGGCTGACGTCAGCAATGACGTCAGCGAGGCTGTCGATGCGCGTGACGACACGTGACGGCGCGTGGAGGCGCGTGGTCGGCGCGTGAAAAGAAGCTGTGGCGCGTGGTCGGCGGAACAGCAACTTTGAGCGGCGCGTGGGGGCGTGTGCAGTCTCCGATGGTGACGAGGCTTCCACGAATGTGTAGATCGACGCTGGAAGATCTCAGTGGTGCCTTCAAAAACGTAATCGGAGCAATAATTGCAGCGGCGATGCAAAGAGCAGTGGTCTGTGCAGTGTGAAACTCCTTAACGACGGCGGCTGCAGGTCCGGAACCCAAGGACGACGGCTGGATGACGTCGGAGGTTCAACGGCGAGAGGCTGCGGCGGCAGTTTGATGGCGGAAGCGTTGTTAAAAAGAAAGCCACACTAATGAAGACAAAACTGCTAAGAAAAGGTCAGAGCAGTGGCTCTGATACCATGTTAAAAATACAGAATGATTGTATTGTATTTCTTGAATAAAAGAATATACATCAGAGCCTTTATATAGGAGGCATATGTGTGCGGTAAAAGTGTACTATACAAGTAACCTAACTGGGCCTAAAGCTCATTAATATAATATACACTAACATTTAATATATTCAAATTAGCGAAAATTGATTATGGTAATTTTTTTTTTTTTTAAAGTCCTTTTAGGAACTGTGGCAGCACAGATTTGCTTCAACCTGGGCTTAGGATCACAATTAGTTTGTATTATGGGTTAACAATAATCCACATTGAAAAATTTGAACAAGAACTGTGCATCTTTGAGAATAAAATAACATAGAAATATTTATTCATAAGGTTTGTTGAAACGGTTTTTTTACAGAGTCTCTCCCTCTTGTTTTTCCAAGAAATCCCCTCTTTATATTAGTTTCCTCCCTTTTATATTCCCCCTACTCCTCCTTCATTCTTATCATTTCCTTCATTTGACCTGTTTTCTTCTTTAGCATAAGCTCCAGCATGAGCTGTCCTTATACAGTTGGGTTGTCCCATCGTGCTCTTACTTCCTCAACATTATGATAAATGGAGACTTTTGGGGCTCTTTGTCTTATTCTAATTAGTTATCCAACATTAAATGCAAATGTATCAGACAAATTATTGTAAATCTATCAGGAAGCTTTAGAAGGCGTCCTCAAATAATCTCGTAAGTTCCAAAATTCTTCCTCAGAATTTCCCTAAAACAAACAAACACCAAAGCAAACAATAGCTGAGATGTTATTGCAGAAAAAACTACTCATAGATTAATAACCAGACCTCCCCCAAAATTCTATCACAATTCCAATGCATAAAAAATCAACAATTTATGGATCCATCAACAAATGACAGAGATTGAAGAGGAATATAGAATTAAAATTTAACAAATACATCATCCATATGATATCATCTCTAAATCACACATAACTTACTGAAAAATTATTTTTGATGTAAATAAATAGGAGCTCAGGGCCTCAGGCACCCTGTGAGTGAAACTAGGCTTTCAACATAAACCATAGCTTGTATTGGGATGAGTGAATTTGGAAACTCTGGAATTTGAAGTTTCATAATTTATTTAGAACCAATGTTATACAAGACTATTGTGCCATCGTCACCAACAAGAAGCACTCCATTCTTGGAAAAATGTAAGGGCCTGCCAATTCCTAACAAGGGTCCTACAACAAGTTGTTTGGTCCAAGAATCCTCAACCCCGTATTCACGCATCACCCATATATCGAAGTATTTATCTATCATAGTCATAGTATACTCCTCATAAACAACAAATGCAAGGCAATCATTGAACACAGAAAAAACTTTGTTCCTCCGCACACTTGAAACACTGTCCACAGGGTACTTTATGGCTTGTTTAGATGTTTAAAAAAGGAGGGGGAGTAGAGTAAAAGGAGGGAGGGAGGGTAATTCAATTACCTTGTTTGAAAGTTTTTTAGGGAAGGAGGGAGAGGGGTTTTGAGGGATTTGAAGGGGTTTCAACTACCTCTAACTCCTCATTTTTAATTCCCCAAATTGGAGAGATTTGAAAGGAGAGTAGAGTAGATAAATTATTGACCAAATGAATTCCCCAATTTACCCTTCTAAATAAACAAAATTACAAACCAAAAAATTAACATAGATCCTTCTTTTTTGTTCTTTTCTGTTAGATGGACAAGGCATACAAAGTTTTCTTTTTTCTTTTTTCTTTTTTCTTGGCATCCAAATAACGAAAGAACAAATAAAAAAATAATAATAATAATCCACACACTGATACTAAAAACTTCCAACAAGGAAAAAAATAAATATAATCAACACAACCAAAAAAAAAAAAAAAAAAAAACAAAAACAAAACAAAGGGAGAGAGAGTGAGAGTCGGCGCTTTTTTCTTTGTTTTCCAAAACAAAATAAATAGCACACATCTCAAGTACCACCACCAGACTCAAAAAACCCACATAGAGAGTTATATTTATATATTCATATTTACAGAGAAGAGTGACGAAATCGATCTTTCAAGTAACGACTACTTTTGCTGTTGTAGTGTGGTAGAAGAGGAAGAAGAAGGGCTGTGGTTTTCTTTTTTTGTTGTTGTTGCAAATGGATTACAACAATGACAAGTAAATCTCTCTCTCTCTCTCTCTCTGATTAGGTACTGGGTTTGCATGTTTATTGTTTTTCGTGAAATGTGTTTTTGGGTTTGTTCTGAAAAATGAAAATGTACAATCTTATCTGGGTTTATTATCTTCCCCCAAATTTTTATTTTATTTTATTTTTATTTTGTTGGGAAAATGCATTTTGCTTGACTTTGATTTTTTAGTTAAAACATTTTTTTTTTTTTTATAAATTAATAACTATTGGGTTATTAATTTTCATTAATTAAAATTAATGAGAATGAGGATGAGATGTGGGCTCTGATTTAATTGGTGGGTTATTTTTTTTTCCTTTTTTTTCTTTTTTCTTTTGCTTTTTCTTTACTTATTTGTTATAAGTTCATTTTCAAATAGGGGTAAATTTTTCTGTTTAAATAATTTCCTCTCTTTTCTATCCTAATTTTTAAAACATCCAAATAAGGGGAAATGTTAAAGGCTAATTACTCCCTTCCCCCTTACTAATTTTAAAAACATTCAAACAAGATGGAGGATGATCATTCCCCACTACTCTTCTCTCCTCTACTCCTCTCTACTCTCCTCCCTCTTTAAACTTCCAAACAGACCATTAGTTTTTGAAACACCTCATCTAGTAACCTCATTATTCGAAACACCTCATGACTCATGTCGAAGGATAGAATAATCTCCCTATCACAATTCTGCCCGAGTTCGTTTATGCGGTCGTTGTCAAAGAAACCAAGCCAATGATTAACACCATTGAAGTATATTGCATAACGACAAAGCAAACCAATGTTTGAAGGATGAATAGTGGTGTCAATTTCTTGGGTCCAGGAATCAGCATTTAGGGAGTAAACATGAAAAAAATTGTAGTAGTCTGTGAAGAGTGAATTTTGGGTAGGTGGAAAATTCTTGTTGTAAGTGAAAATTCTAACCACCTTGTAATCATTAGAATATTGATCATAACCAAATGCAAAAAATGCTTTAAAGTTATATGGTGGAATAAAATGGGCAGGAGCAGGAAGGACACTGAGAAAGTGAGGGACAACGAATGATCTTACGTTCTCTGATTGCTAGATTCCATAAGACAAATACATTATTGAAGCCGCCACTGCCACGGGCAGGGCGGGAACCACCAATGCAAATAATTCCATTGATGCAACTAAACATGTTGAGACTTAGAGGTCGAAGTTGGGGCAAGCCCAAGTCCTTTGAAAGGTCCACAATGCGTACAGCATTATCAACATCAGGATAAGGGTGCAGAGAGAAGCCATATCCTACTAAGTCAGAGCTCTCGACCAAAATACTTGGATTTTCTGTTTTTGTTTGATGGTGAAGAAGGTGTTTGGCAACGAAAGTTGGGTTTTGGATAAGAGTAGACCATGACTTTTGAACGCACCTGAAACGAAATACTGATTTAACTGGAAGCCATGACAGGATCTCTTCCAACAACTCTTCCGGTAAAGAAGGCCTAAACCTCAACCTGCTCGACCTCAGCCTCCACCTCCACTTTGAACTCGACATTATCGACTGACTACTACTTGTATTTGATTGAACCCCCTAAAACCCTATTCCTAATATATACTATGAGTCTGTTTGAATTGAGCTTATTTTTGTTGAAACTGAAAACTGAAATTGAAAATACTGTAGCAAAATATTTTTTTAATTTTGTGAATAGTGCCGTGGGACCCATTTTTAATGAAAAAGTTGCTGAAAAGTGAAATTTGTGGGTCCGTGAACAATGCACAGATGCACTGTTCACCGTGGAAAAGTCAACATTTGCGGCTGAACAGTAGCCGATTACTCCTGAAACGCGAGAAAACAACAAAAAAAAAAAAAAAAAAAAAAAAAGGGACGCGATTACTGTAGCGTGGGTCCCATGCCCAAAATGCAAACGTTGAAACGCACATAAACGTCCAAACCAAACGCTCATTATATACTCCTTTCGGCTCTCGGTATTGTCATTTGCACACGTTTCTTTTTTCTTATTCTTTTTCAAAATGCAAATTGCACATTTGTACCTATTTTGCAAAATGGGTAAATTCCCTTAATTTTAAAATTATATAGGAAAATACTTCTCTTTCTAAAATATTTAATAAAATGTCCATGTTTTGGAACTTGAGTTCTATGTAAGACTCAATATTCTTCAAATCTAGTTTTACATATATTTTTAAGTAGAGCTTGACGTTAACAATGTCAAAATTTAAATAGCAAACTATGCATAGAACTCGACATTGCTAATGTCAGATTTCACATGTAACTCAATTTTATTAAAATCGAATTACAAAAATAATAACATTTTGCTAAATACCTTGAAAAGAGAAGTATTTTGCTACATAGTTTTAAAATTAAGGTTATTATCCCATTTTGCCCCATTCTGATTTGTTTATATTACGCACACTTACCCTTGTTATCGCAGGTGGTTCAAAAACTATTGTTTTCAATGGACTTTTTCTTTTTCTTTTTTTTTTTTTTGGTGGATAGGTATTGTTTTTATGGTCAATTTGGCAGTGTGGTGCTGTTAACTTTGATTGGACTTGAGTTGGATTAATTAGGTTTTAAATTGGTTCTTTGTGCGGGTTTTTTTTTTTTTTTTTTTTTTTTTTTTTGGGGTCAAAAATTAAAATTTATGGTGAAAAAGTAAATTTATTCAAGTTAGACTCTTCAGCTTTGGGCTGAAACATACAAACAAGATATGCATAAAAAATTAGAGACATATGCTCTAAAAAAGTAATTAAAATGAAAAATGCTCAAAATATTACCTTAAAATTCTAGTTTTAATAATATAGGCATTATACTATATTTTTAAAAGTTCCATTTGGTTAGACATTTTGGAAGATTAAAAGAGCATTTTTAAAATTCAGAACTCTATTTTGCAACCACAACTCCTCATAATTTTTTTTTACAAACGCTCATTTTAAACTCAAAACACAATTTTCCAACAATTTGTACAAACGCACCCAGAGAGAAGAAAAACCTGCTACAATTCTAAACTTATATAGTATTTAAACTTAATGAAACATATATGTGTTCCCACACACACGCATACATATATACATATATATATATATATATATGGTAATATTTAAAATAGTCAAATTAGTGAATTATGGTAATTTAAAATAAACTCCTTTTAGTAACATCATCTCAAAAAATATAAAGCAATTATTATAACTAAGCATTTTAGATTTTTTTTTAATTAAATTACATTTATCATACGTATATCACCATATATTGTTGTTGAATGCAAATGAATTATATATGATTCATTGCATAAAACTTATACATTTAAAAAAAAAAAAAAACTTTTAAATAACACATGCACTTAGACTAAAATACACTTTTGGTCCTCAACACGTGGGTTAATTTTCATTTTGGTCATTCATTATATTTTTAGTCTTTCATTTGGTTCAAAATCTCCATTTTCATGAGCTAAAATGAAAATTTTGAAACTTAAAGAACCAAAATAAATAATAAAAAAAAAAATCCAAACTTTAAGAGCCAAAAAGTACTTTAGTCAATTATCACTGTTTTAAAAATCGAACCGGACCGGCCGGTCTGACCAGTTCAATCGGGAATCGAGAGCCAATCTAGTCCGGTTAAAAGCCCCAAAACCGGTCAACAATCGGAAAACCGGTCAAAAACCGGGGTTGAACCGGAAATTAAAAAAAACGGTTCTATGTCCGGTTCGGTTTTTAAAACCATGTCAATTATACATCACACTCTATTATAAAATTATCGTATTACATTTTTCCACATATAACGTCGGTTTGCGACTAGTGGACAATAATAGTATTGTCTTGAATTATACTTCCAGGAACTAAGGCTCCAACCTAGGAGAAACTAACTTTGGGAGTAACTGTTTCAGTTATTAGCCATAATTTTGGAAATTACTTTTTAGTTTGTACACATTATTGCATAGACTGATGGCTCTAAGCAGATCCATTTAGCAGCACCTTTTACCTTCGGAATCAAAGTCAAGAAAGTATGGTTTAGTTGTCTTTGCATTATTTTATTGATAAAGAAACTTTGAACTGCTTTGACAGCCTTTATGGCTTTTAGAGATCTCATATTTAAAGATGATGATTTCCTTAATTTCCTCTTGTAGGGATCCTAGTTAGGTCTTCATTTTCAATATTAAGTATCACTGGTTGGGAGAAAGTATCTCATGATCATGAGATTTATGTCTCAATGACATGTTGGTCTTACACGTGTGGGATTGACATGTCATTGAAACATAGGTCTCATGAGACTATCTCATACAAAAATTTTCTCATTGAGGTTGGATCTTCTAAATAAATAAAAAGTATCATCGGTTGGATTAAGTTGTGAATCTTCTCAAAGATTGGGGGATTGCTCAATAAATTAATTCTTAAAAAATTTACCAAGCAATCCCTATCTCTTTTCTACTTTGAACATGGTTTTAAAAACCGAACCGGACATAGAACCCTTTTTTTTAAATTTTCGGTTCAACCCTGGTTTTTGACCCGTTTTTGGCCGGTTTTCCGATTGTTGACCGGTTATTGACCGGTTTTGGGGCTTTTATCCGGACCGGATTGGCTCCCGATTCCCGGTTGAACCGGTTGGACCGGCCGGTCCGGTCTGGTTTTTAAAACAGTGACTTTGAAACCCAACTCCAATATCTCTTTAAGATTAGGGGATTAGCCATTTATCCTATATTTTTGTCTCAAAAGGGTTTCTTCCCTTTTTTGCATTTCATAGTATTTCTCTTTGGAGCTATTCCTCATTTTCTCTCATACTGGCACTATCCTCATTTTTTTATTTTTTTTCTATCGATCCTCTCAACTTCTTTAACGTTTTTTATATTTACCCAAAGACATTCTTATTCCACCACCTTAATTAGATCTTGTTTGGCTTCTTTAATTTTGTTCGCTAAAATGAATTGTAGTGATCCGTTAATCTCCTTTTTCCTAGCATTTGTTAATAACTAGAGAGCTCCTACCATCTCCCATTTGTGTCTAAAACTACAAGCTTATGATTAGAAGCTATTGCTAGAAGGTGTTTGAATTGGGCTCTATTGAACATTATCCTCCATTCACTATTTACTAGAGGTCTCTATCGATTCATTCTTTAATGTTATGTTTACCCCAAATTTTATTTGACCACGTAAACCTATTTTTAAAATGCATTATATTAGTAGAGCATCACTCTATATGCATGGTGCATGACCATGAGTCTTTTGGTTGAATATTGCAAGAAATCGAGTTTATTTGTGATATAGGTACTATTCAAAATTATTTGGAAAACTAAGGAGAGAAGCAAATTTTGGCAACCCTATTGCCGAAATTCTAACAAAAAAAGATAAGAGAGGAGAGAGAAATGATGTGACAGTAGAGTGAGAAAAGAATTGAATTTTGGTAATGAGGTTACCGAAATTCCTTCTGCTCAATTTCTACTGCCCAAATCAATGAAGTGCTCGAAGGAGAAGTGCTCTCGAAAGGAAAAAACCAATTGTGATAACCAAGTTGCCAAAATTCAAGGGGAGTGAGGAGAGAGAAAAAAGGATTGCCGAAAATGAGAGAAAAAAAAAATTGTAGTTGCCGAAATAGTGGAGGATTTAATAGAAATTTCCGCAACTAGTGGAGGATTTAATAGAAATTTTGGCAATGAAGTTGCCGAAATTTCTATTAAATTGCTGCAGTCATGTCTTTCACTTACGCTGCAATAGGCATTGGTCTATCTATTGCAAAAATAGCAGGGTTGCGATAATGCACATTTATCACACAAAGAAAATTTGTAGCATGTAGTATGTAGCATGTAGCATGTAGCATGTAGCATGCAGTGTTTCTTATTAATTTTCCTTGGATTATATTTATATTTAGTACAAGAAAATTTTTGTCAATTTTCTAAGCTATTTTGTAGAAGGGAGATATGGTAGGACAAGCATCACAGGTGCGACTGTTGGAGTGGACGTGGCAACAAGTTCTCAGGTGGTGTGGAACAGCTTACAGGCCATTGGGAACATTTTTCGGCAACTTGACTTTTTTTTTTTCCTCTCATTTTCGGCAACTTGGTTGCCACAATTCCTTTTTTCTCCCCTACAATTTCGGCAACTTGGTTGCTACAATCCTTTTTTCTGTCTCCTCACTTCCCCTGAATTTCGGCAACTTGGTTGCCACAATTGGTTTTTTCCTTTCAAACGCTTCTCTTTTGGGCACTTCATCAATTGGGTAGTCGAATTCGGGCAGAAGGAATTTCAGTAACTTCATTACCGAAATTCAATTCTTTTCTCACTTTGCTATCACATAATTTCTCTCTCCTCTCTCTTTCTTTTTTGTTAGAATTTCGGCAACGGGATTGCCAAAATTTGCTTCTCTCCTCAATCTCCCAAATAACTTTGAACAATACCTATATCACAAATAAACTCAATTTTCTACAATATTCAACCAAAAGATTTGCATGACCATAGCCCCTAAACCTGTAGAGAGAATCTAATTCATTAATTTATTGAATGAATTAATGAATGTTCACTATCTATTATGCATGGTGCATGACTATATATACACGGTGCACGACCATGATGAGAGATATTGCTCTAATTCATTAATTTCTATAAATTTATGACTTAGGTTATTGGTATTTTTTTTATAGTTAAATTTAATAGAAATTAATGGTTAAAAAAAAGTGTAATTTATATAAAGTTACACCAAATTACCTGAACTCATCTCTTACTTTACATATTCAACACGCAAAACACATTTCATCTTTTTTTTTTTTTTTTTTAACCATAGTTTTTAAATTCATTTGAGAATAATTCAACTTAAAAAATTAGTTGTATGTTCATTTAAATCCCTTATTTGTTTCTAAAAGGAAAAAAAAAAAAAAAAAAAAAAAAACTCCCTTATTTCTAAATTTAATTTGTTAGCTAGACAACCTTTTGGAAACTTTACCATTTTTTGAAATATTTTGTTCTTTGGCTAAAATGCAAAATCAACCCTTTAAGTTTCACTACTTTTCATTTCAGTTTTCTAAATTTGAGTTTTGTCATTTCAGTCCTCTAAGTTTTATTTATTCTCAATTAAGTCTTCTGTTAACAATCTATTAGCTATTGCCATTATGTATAGCAAAATGACATTGTTTTATCTTTTTTTAAATTAAAAAAATCATTTATTTATATTTATTAAATAAGAAAATGCTAATTAAGAAAAAAAAACCCACAAATTAAGAAGCATTGATTTAAATCTCTTCCAAGCAAACCCAGCCTCTTCTCCCATACTCCTTAAGCTCGTTGCTAATGAAATAGAAGGAGCATTGAATAAATGGGTTTTCAGTTTCCACATATATCCCTTCTTTGGCTAATGTTTTTCCCACTTGGAAAGCAAACCCAGCTCCTAAGGAATGACCTGCAATACATACATTGTTGCTTCCATACCTATTAGCAACCAATTTCAATGCCTCCAAAGCTACTTTGAACCTGACGGAGCCCTTCAAGCTCTCCCAAGCAAGAAAGCGGAGGTCATCTTCAAAATCCCTTCACATTGTTGGGCTTTTGAGCAACGTTCCTCTAAGAACTAAGATAGCCCTTGAAGCAATACTAGGTCTCATAAGTACTAAGTCAGCCATTGCTACAAATCTATCCCATTCTAATTTTCAAATTCATATTATGGTTGTTTCCTCTCAGTCTCTCTTCTCTCTATTTCCCCCATTCAATCTCTCTTTCCCCCTCTTTCTCCCTCTCAGTCTCTCAGTATCGGGCTAGGGTATCAGGTGGGGATTCAATTTTGTTCTTCAATATTGTTCTCCACATACGATGCCACTTCTTAATATAATATCTGGGTTTTTTTTAACGTTTTCTTAAAATTACTAAATTAATAATAAATTAAGATCAAAAATGACAAAACGGCGTAGTTTTGCTATAGATAATGGCAGCAACTAACAGATTGTTAACGGAAGACTTAATTGAAAGTAAATGAAATTTAAATGACTGAAATGACAAAACTCAAACTCAAAAGAATGAAATAAAAAGTGGTAAAACTTAAAAAGTTGATTTTGCATTTTGGCCTTATTCTTTTTTTCTAGCTTATTATTTAAAATTATAAATACCAAGAAAATAAATTATCTCAAGAAGAACAACCTTAGTAAATATTTGACTTAGTACATTCTCATAAAGCATAATGACAAAGTAGACTTTTTCTTTTCTTTTTTTGGATTATAGTTAGTTTAATTGATAGGGAATATTATCATGGAATAAAAGATATTCTAGTTGAAATTCTTTTTTCTTTTTTCCTTTTTTCCTTTTTTTTGAGGGGGAGTTGAAATTCTTGAGAAAGTCTATATGCACAACATATCTTTACGATACTTTTACAACAAACCCACTTTGACTTATGGAAAGTGTCAATATAATCATTAATCTATGGTAAGCTTTTATCTATTGAAAAATATTTTGAAATTTTGATATGACAGAATAATTAACCAACTCAAAGTTTTTTTATTTATATATTAATTTTAGAGTTTACAAAACCTAAATTTGCGGATTTAGATCTAAAAGTTAGAAATGTGAAAAGAGAAATGATATGTCTACAATATTTTTACAATATTTTTATAACAAATTCTAAGTGACAAGTTGTCATTGGTTGTTATTATTGGAGCAAAAAAGTAATCTTATTGTTAGTTTCAAATTTAAACCAATAACAACTAATCACCTGTAATTTATTGTAAAAATATAATAGATTTAACATCTCTCATGTGAAAAAGTCAAAAAAGAAATTAAAGTTTCTGATTTTAGGGCATGAGATTAAAAACGATTTTTTTTTTTTTTTTTGACCTTTCGATCTTGGCTTTATATTCACTATTGTACACGGGTGCAAGATCGGGATCTTCTTGGCCCCATTCTAAAATAAATAATTAAATTTTTTTAAATAATAATAAAAGATAGTACTTGTTTTTCTCTTGAGCTTTGATGTACTTACTTTAAACTTTCAAAACCGAACAAATCTTGTACAGTATTTTCTGTTTGCACCAGCTGAGTTCTGAGTTCTGACTCATTTCTAAGTCGTGTATTTACAGCTGCCACAATCATTGGTGCACAATTGTTTTCCACACCAAATTCTCAGCTTTCATTCGTTGAGTTTGAGCCCGTGAAGCTCACGCAATTCTTGAAAGTGGATAACGTAAGGAAAAATAAAATTCCAAAACCCCCACTCAAAAAAAAAAAAAAGCGTAAAATTTAAGCACCCAATACCCTCTTAAAACCTCTCATTCTTACTTTTAATCTTAATCTTTGGAGGGCCAAAATCTTCATTCAATCCCAGTGACTCAGAACACCATGACAGGTCTGTCTTTCTCTCTCTCTCTCTCTCTCTCTCTCTCTCTCATATTTATTATGTTTGATTTATTTAGTCAAAGTATTGAATTTCGTCTATTGGAATAGAATTTAGAGATGGGTTTCATTTGTTTCAATCGTATGTTTCTGGGTTTTTATGGATGGAACCAATATTCAATTCGCTGTTAGATTGCTGAGAAACCGTGTGAAACAAAGAAAATGAAATTTTGAATCTTTTGTGCCCAAGAAAATCGGAACCTCCACTTATAGATGTTGACTTATTTATGTTGCGAAATATATTTGTTTTCTCTGTTTTCTTAGCAATCAAACGAAGGTCGGTTTCAATTTTTAAGTGAAGCTGCACAACTGGCTTCTCTGTCCTTTTATTTACTTTTCAAATGGTTTCTTCATTTGTTTATCTGTTAATCTCATACTACTTATCTTATTGCTTGTTCCAATAAATTTTAGGTCCGTAAACCATCCAAGCTTTGTAAAGTAGTGAATGTTAGAGCACAGCTCAACAGCAAAAGTAGAATATTCAAGCTTGGCTTGACCTAGAACCAAGCTTATAAATAACATTCAAGCTTGAGCCCGTTAAAAAGTCTAAAACCTTGAGCCCACTTTGCTCAGCTGATTCATTAGTCAAGCTGAGCTCGAGCTAAAACCAAGCTCAAACTCAAACTAAATATCAACCTTTTGAGCTTGAGATCCAACATAGCTACATTATCAAACCCATATTGAGTTTATTTGGTTTGGACGAGTGGTCTTAATCCCAATTAATTAAAACCTTAGTAATATATGGGCAAGCATATTACCCAGCTTATAAACGAGCCTAGGCTCAACTTGTTTTGTATCAAACCCTAATGTTCACGAGCCTATTTATGAATAATTTTTTTTGCTTGAACTTGGCTCATTTACTAAACAAGCTTAAACTAAAACTCAAGCTTGGCTTGTTTACAGACAAAAACATGAACAAGTTTTTTATCAAGCCAAGCCTAAACTGTTTACGAACACTTTGATTCATTTACAGCCCTGCCAATAATTCTATACCTGTAACTTTTGCATGTTTTTTAGTTATCCCCATTCTCTTTTGATTATTCCCTGACCAATCCTAACTTTACATCTTTTCAATGATGCAAGAATGAGGACATAAATGGCTACAAAGTGAGAATGCTAGTTCTTACTAGGTTATTTAGAACCATTATTTATCTTTCACCTCTTGCCCGTGCCTTTTGGAGACTAAATTTGTGTATATCAACCAAGTACTTATCTAGTTTTTTCAGATTATAAGGATTAAGAAAGCTTCACTGCTTGCCTTTAGGAATTCTTTAGTTTTGGCTAAGCCATCATTTTACTCTAGGCTGTTTTTTTAGCAATTTATTGTTATCATTACTCTAATTATTTTGGGTAGTAAACCTGATAATAAAATCTGACAAAGTTTTCCATTAGATTCCCCCCCCACCCCCCCCCAACCTAAAAAAAAAAATGAAAAGAACCATTTCTTTTTACCTCAATTGCCACATAGCTCTTACTAGGACCTTTATGCAGTTTTATACATATAAAACCATATTGATATTTTCCATGTATGGTAGCTCTACTGATGTACCTGATGTTTCAGAAACCTCAAGCCATAGAGAAAGATTTATCTGTATAAACATTGCCATACTTGATTTTTTGTTTCATAATTGATCCTTTAACTTTAAATGCTTTTACACCTATGATCTCTAGCTCAAATGGAACCTCCAAACCTCCTTACCTTGTAAGAGCAAGGTGATGGGTGAGATTGTGGGTTCAGTTCAAATATTTTCTAAGTTCTAAAATTTTTGCAGTGGATTGATAAAACACATCTTTCTATAGGGATGCTAAACTTATTTACAAGTGTTTTATGTCCAATTACAGATCATCAGGAGCCAATGATAAAAAATGGGACTTTGAGTAATCAGTCACTAATTGGAAAACTCAACCGGTGGCAATGGTGGATTTTGGTGGGGCTAAACATTTTCTTCCTCATTGTGGGCCAAGCTGCTGCTGTTCTTCTTGGGAGGTTTTATTATGATCAGGGTGGCAATAGTAAATGGATGGCTACTCTTGTCCAAACTGCTGCCTTTCCAATCCTTTTGATCCCATTCTTTTTTATTCCTTCCTCCAACGAGCCTTCAAATTCTTCAGCCCCACCCTCTTTTAAAATTCTTGCCTCGATCTACTTCTCTCTTGGAGTGCTCATAGCTGGTGACAACATGTTGTATTCTGTTGGACTCTTGTACCTCTCTGCCTCTACTTACTCCCTCATATGTGCAACCCAATTAGCTTTTAATGCAATTTTCTCTTACTTCATCAATTCTCAGAAGTTTACTGCTTTAATTTTTAACTCTGTGGTTATCCTTTCATTTTCTGCTGCCCTGGTTGGAATTAATGATGACTCTGATGGACCATCCCGAGTTTCCAAGTGGCAAAAAGTAATTGGCTTCCTCTGTACCCTTGGAGCTTCTGCACTTTACTCTCTTTTGCTTTCCCTGATGCAGCTTTCCTTCCAAAAGGTTCTAAGAAAGGAAACATTTTCAGTGGTTCTGGAAATGCAAATCTATACAGCACTTGTTGCCACTTGTGTTTCTGTTGTTGGTCTTTTTGCAAGTGGGGAATGGAAGACATTGCATGGGGAAATGGTTGCTTTTTCTGCGGGGAGAGTTTCTTATGTTATGACCTTGGTTTGGACTGCGGTGGCTTGGCAGGTTTGTTCTGTAGGTGTTGTGGGATTAATTTTTGTGGTGTCATCTCTTTTCTCCAATGTAATCAGTACTGCCTCTTTGGCTATTACTCCTGTTGCTTCCGTGATAGTGTTCCATGATAAGATGAATGGCATCAAGGTAATTGCTTTGCTTTTGGCTATTTGGGGTTTTGTATCTTATATTTACCAGAATTATCTTGATGATTGTAAGGCAAGGAGAACCCGGAACAATGATAGTGAATCTCAAACTGGCCCTCTATGTTGATGGGTTTGGACTTTGGCAATTTCCTAGAAACTGACTCTCATGGATGATCTTTAATTATTTGTCCTTCCCCACTGTGAACACTACCAGCCTCAGAATAAAGCATATTTTTTACAGGTTTATTGCTTTGTATCTCTTTTTTAGGGTCAGTTATCCAGTTGATGGTTATTTGATAGAACCTGTCATGTTCTATATAATGGTGTTCGGAAGATCTATGGGGATGACTTCATTTCCTTGTTTTGCAGGTATTGGAATAGGTATAGGGCATATGTGACTAAATTTTTTTATTAAAAAATAAAATTGCAACACTGTTGAGATGTTTAAATGTAGAAATTAATTAGTTCTGCAAGAAATGGTTCTAAAAATTCATAGATGTGAACATGGATGAGGATGTTTCGATGATCTGTGTGACCTCTTTTTGGCTTTTTACCTTTTTTTCCCTATCTATGGTCCTTGTGCAGTTTGATTTATTTATGTTATCTGTGTTTTGTTGCTCTATGGTGGTTTTGAACAACTTTCAAGAATGGCATCAAGTTTTTTACTGTTTTCATCGAATTATGTTTGGATGAAAGAGCAAGAGCTATGCTAGAATGAAAGTGAAATTATAGAGGATTGGCTAAAATTTGAAGAAACTTTGATGGTCTCTCTCTCTCTCTCATATATGTATCTATCTATCTTCCCTTCAGCTTTCCTTCTGTGTCAAGGAAGTTGGTATGAATTTATATTCTTGTATTAAACTTCCGCAATGAACCTTCTTTCGATTGGCAAACAACCCCTGCACCAATCGGTTTTGAACCCACAATTTTACTCTCCGCACATTCTTATGGGAAGAGAGAATGCTAATTGAGTCAGAGGCTTAGAGCTTATTGGCTTCACAGTGAACCTTGTCAACCAGATCCGAAGTCACTGTAATTTCTCATGAGTACAAGTAGCATTGCATATTTACTATTTAGAGCATGAACTGGTAGTTCTGGCAGTTTTTGAGATCAGTGTGTCCAAATGAAAATTGATCACATAACACTATAATTTTTTGGAAGGTAATTCAGAACAAATATGATGGCATTTCCCTCAAGTCGTTGCTAATAGCTTTTGACAAATATAATGGTAATTTTTGGACTCATGCGCATGTTAGCATATAGATGCTAACGTCTCTCTCTCACAAAGAAAATTCTCTAAAAAGCCAATAAATTTTATATTGAGTTAAATAAGCCCAAAAATTAAAAAATTTAAAAAAAAAAAATTAAACAAAACAAGCGTTGTTCACTATTCTATCATAAGTGTCTCTATTGCCCACTGCCAGGGATAATGGTTTATAAACTAGTATATAATAATAATGACAGGATGCTAATAAATATTAGTCATTTTAGTCCTTACCAATCAAATTGGAATATGTTAGAAGATTCAAAGATTGGAGACTTACGCAATTGCAAGTGTGCGTTTGCACAGTGTTTTTGTCCATGCGTTTGCGTTTTCTTCTTGGTCTCGTGCATTGTTTGTGAACCAACTTGTACGGAAAAACGTGTTTGTAACTTTAAAACTGGGTCTCATGGACATTATTTATATTTTAAAAATTATTTTACTATAATGTTTTCAGTAATAAGTTTTTAGTTTTTTATAATAAGCGGTATCTAAACAGATCCTTAATTTCTTTTAAAAGAAAAATAGATTGCTCAACTTGGTTCCAAATGTGTTTAATTGGCAACATGGAGAGCCTGAAAGAAAGTTTTGATGGTTTATGTGGACTTTTCACTTTTCTCTTTTTTTATGGGGGAAATAATTCACTTTCTCCATTTGATTCTTGGAATAAGAAGATAAAGAAATAAAGAATTGTTGAAATGCTTGAGAAATGAAGCTGATTGCTAAAGCAATATAATAATTTTCTTTTCTTTTATCACATCCAAGGTTCGAATAGAGGGAATATAGGCAAGGAATTGTTCTACGTAACTTCCATAAAACATTGGACATATAAAATTAAAGCAAGAGTTGTCCTCTACTATGCATTCATGTCACAACTCTAATTAGCCAAAATATTCAATTTAAATGATGATATCTAAGGGAGTGGATGTGCAAATGGAGTATATATATATATATATAACAATCTTATCGCAATCTGTAGATTCACTTTCAACACCAACAATAAAAACATATTCGCTTTTACTACGTTCACTCCAATAAAAGCAATTCACTTTCGGAATTTGAAAAATTTTCAGAGAATCTAATGCTTCTCCAGTTTCTAAAAATTGGAAGCTCAGTCTCATATGTGTGTGTATATATATATATATATAATTTTTCTTTTTTTATTGATCCACTGATTAGATTGTAACCTCCAACCACCGCCTTTCTTCTTTGACACAATATGATATCTACCACAGTGTCACAAAAGTCTTGTCAACGTTGTAAACATTAATTTTAAATGTTTTAATAGTGAACTCAGAAATGCCATTAGATCGTGCTCACAAAAATAATTTCATGTAGATTATATTACATATAATACAAACTAAATTAAGTGTGTCTAATACGGGCACAAACACACTAATATAACACTTGGCCATGCTAAATCTATGAAAACTTCGGCAATTTATTGATTATATATAGTCTTCATCTAAGCCGGTGAGAGTAAAATAGTACTTTCGAAAATAATAGTAAACCAGTTTCTGTGTTGGACTCAGTTTTTTTTTTTTTTCTTTTAAAATTATTGAGAATATAAATTGTAGGATATTTGCAATGTGCAAAAAAACAATTACTAAAATCCTAATTTTAGATGAATATCCAATGTTAATCCACTATTCGAAGAAGTGTCCAAATTATCAAATTGGAAGGTAGATTAATATTAAATTTGGATGTGGAATCTATCCACTGATATGTTTTAAAACACTAATTTGGATGGTAGGATAAACATTATAAATTAATATCATATTTAGAGTGTGCAGGTAAAATTTTGAAGTATATGATGTATGGATTAGGCTCATTTAAAGTTATTAAGGAAACTCAACTATGAAATCAACTTTGATGGAGTCGTGTTCACAAAGGAAGAAAGAGATGACTAGGGTATGGTTATAGCCTCAATGTCCCAAATTATTGCTCTGCCTCTCTCAGTTGTTGAAGTTGAAGTGGTAGCAGCTATGAGAGCATTGGAATTTTCTTTGGAAATTAGGATTTCTTCTATAGTAATTGAAGGTGATTTGGAGTTAGCGATTATTCTCTCAAAGATGAATCCCCTTCATTTGCCTCCTTTGATCTACTGATACGAGATGCAAAAATATTAACCATCTTTCCAAAGTTTTAGGCTTTTAGCTTTCCTTATGTCCAACCAATCCGATTTGGCTTATATTTCTTAATAAAGTTTACAGCTTTTTTCTCCACACACACACAAACAAACAAACAAACAAAAAAACCTATGAAATTCCTAAAATCCCATTGATAAATTGTAAAATGAGTCACTAGAATTTGACCAATCATCGGTGTTTAAACAAAACTTAATGAATTGTCCCAAAAAAAAAAATAAAAAACTGTGTATATTGCAAAGGACAAAGTTTAGCTACAAAATTAGTTGTAATTTTAGACTACAACCTTACTCAATATCTTTTTATTGGAGGTAAATTTTGACAAATCCACCATTGGATTACATCTTCTTCTTATATTCTCCATGCTCGCAAAATTTCTAGAAAATTAAAGATTAATAACAATGTTATCAATAAGTTATTTAAATTGCAAGTTTTTGTAGTTTACAATTATACATAAAACATAAACTTATAGATCATATAATAAATAATATCTGATTGATACAAAATTTGATATGTGCATTAAAAGGGTAAAGAAAATACAATTCAACAGTTAGGTTTTTAAAATATGTGATAATATTTATTTTATTGTGTGAGGTTGTAGCCTTAGAGTACAACCAATTTTGTAACTAAATTTTGTTATATTGTAAATATACCATTAAAGTATATACTTGTGATTATCATTGAATTATTTTATTAATTTGCAAATTGCAATAAACTCATCCTTTAATGTGGAAAAGGATTCTGGAAAATTAAAAAACAAAATGTGGGGGAAGGATGAGGATTTAAATTTGATTTTCACTGTTGACCTGGTAAGAGAGAGAGAATCATTTCCTTCCATGGAAGGCTCAGTGACAAATGTACATAGTCACAATAATGTACTCCTATCCAAGTTGGAAACTTGTCAATATCATTATCATATACGTAATTGAGAGCATAGAGCATCAGAAGGAAAGGGAGGCAAAAAATAAAAACAAAATTAGAAGTCAATGAAATGGATTCTATTAATTATGCAGTGATTGCGGTCTCACATTTCTTTAAGTTAACAATATGTGAATGTGCAGCTAAGCTAGCCTTCCTTAAACAAGACCTAAAAGTAGCAGTTGATGCATACATCTTTTAATATTCAATAAAATGCTCATTACGTAAATATTGAAACTTGGATAATAGCATAATGAATGATTTAATGAATAAACCATACTAAAAAAAATACAGAATCTGAAATGAGAAAGCAAGTTTTCCATCTTAAATTAATGTTTGTTCCAGACAATACAAAAGTTAAAATATTGCCAAGTGTTATTACGTTAACCATTGTTTTGAATTCAATGTTGATACTGCTCAACTTGGCACCGAATTCAACTCCTTGTTTGATCAGATTGTTTAACAATACAAACCTACATTGACTTAAGTTATCCAATGTGATTGTCCTAGGAAAGACAATATTATTTGCTCAAAAAAAGAGGAAAGACAATGCGCTTGTTGGGTAGAAATGTAGAATAAAGGAATGGTAGAATATATATATATATATATAGAGAGAGAGAGAGAGAGATGAAGAGTATAATTTCCTAGAATTAAGACAATGAGCTTGTTGGGTAGAAATGTAGAATGCCTTTCACTGTGAGTTATTATACCCAAACACCAAGGAAAAGAGAGCTGTAGAGAAAAACCAGACAATTCACGGTCAAATAAGCCAATGTTAGTTGGTATAATTCTACAATAGTAGAGTTTTTGTCCCCCTTTATTTAATGTTAGATGGAAATGGGATTATATTTTCTCTCTAAAAGCCAGCTAGATCTTGACTTTGAGAATCAAACAGCAAGAGCTTCATTGTAAGATCATCATTTATTTACTACTATAGGAGTATTAATGCTTTATTTTTCACGTAATAAGGAGTCGCACAAATACATTCAAGTTGTGATCTACCATTCATGCGAGAGACAAAAATATAACTCTTGAAGTACTGAATATTTTCTTATAATTTGAGGACCCCGTCGTCTTAAATCAAGGAAGTTCAAATTATATATTTTTGAGTGTCAACTTGATGGATAACATGGGGGCCCAAAAAAAACACTAAGAAACTAAGAAAATAAAACAAGATTAGATGGGAATGCTCTCTTAGTGTGTCTGCCTCTACCATATTAATTTAATGAAGGGCTTGAAATAGTGCTTTTTTTTCTTATTTTAACCTACGTATGTGACAAAAGATATTCCTACCTACGTATCCAACCCTTCACCTATATATGTTACAAAATATTTTGCCACTAATTGAATAAAAAGTGCACTAAACAATGCCTAATCTCAGCAGAATTAGCAAGCCACCGACAGAACAAAAACCTAACTCCCTACCCAATAAAGACTAGCAGAATCTCGAATTAGCCTATAGATTTCTACAACTTGTTTATTAATTACAATTATCTTCCTTAATTTTTCCTTTTTATTAATATACAACCATTTTTGATAATAGGTTGAAGATTTTGCTTGTCCCACAACCAATCTCTCCCTACTTACCCACCAACATATAGAAACACAAAGTGTTCCATGAATATCAAATCATTTCCTTTTGGATACTTTGGTACCACTTTGATACATTCTTTATGTTATTCATATTAAAAATATCCTGAACTTTGTTATTGCAATCTTGTGAGAATACTTTGCCTTCAAGAATATGCAGTGCTATACATAGATGTCACCTCCATAAGGATCGTTACCGTGCTAGCTATGACACAATAGGCACTTAATAATTAATGGTCTATTTTGATTGAGAGAAAAACCAATATTTTTTTTTTTAATTATAACAAAACTTCTAAGTGGGAATTTCATTTTTGGACTCAGTCCATGGTTTTAACATTTAGTACCCATCCTATTTTGAAGAAGAAAAAAAATTCGTACCAGTAGCTGCATTAGGTTCGTGTCAAGTCCTATTACTTATACTAGTATATCTTGTGATCTCGATAGATTCTTTTCTGTTTTGGAAATGAATAAGTTATAGATCTAAAGCAATAGCACAAGCAAAGTATTGAGCCTATCACTTCAAGTCTTGTAAGTCTATTATCAATTTTTTTTGGGTTCCAAATTAGTGGGTTTTGAGTAGGTCAAAATGATGCAACTCATTAGCAATACGGTTACGGCTACTTGCTTCTTTATTATTATTATTATCATTTGAGAATCATGCAACCGTTGATCGGTAATGCAACTGATACTAGGAATTTTTTTTTTTTTTTAATTTTATGAATGGGTAGCCAAAATAATAATAAATATAAAAATTGAACCAATTTAATAACATTATACAAGAAATATGAAGAGTTTTTTTTTTTGGGGGGGGGGGGGTGTGAACCATTTTTGTTTTGAAAATTTTAGATAAATTTAGGGGTAAAAATCTAATATTTGAGAAGTTTGACAGGGCCACAATATACTTTATGAAAACTTAAGGAAATTTTTAGAGGTAATTTTATAATATTGAAAAAGTTTTGGGTAGGGGGGGGGGGGGGGTTGGATGGCTCCCCACCCGTCTAAGTGGGTCCACCCATGATAATGGTATGAACAAATTTGATAAGTCATGAAATACCCTGGAGAATGATATTACATGCATTGAAGAGTTTATCCCTAATAGTGTGTTTGGAAGTTTAAAGGGATAGGAAAGTAAAGGATTCAAGGAGAATGAGAGGAGGAGAGGAATGCTTACCCTTTCACCTTATTTAGATTTTTTATAAATTAATTAGGGACCAAGAGTTTTATAAATCAATTGACACATACTGGTGTTTCCAACAAAAATGTTGGGTTAAATCCCACTACCTCAGCTCTCCCCCAAAAAAAAAAAAAAAAAAATAGTAAGGGGAAAAATAGAAAAATGTAAGAAAGATAGAAATGTGAAATAACAGAAAATGTCTCAAATTTTCCAAATGTGAGGTCAGTAAAAAGTATGGAAAAGTGAAAAGCTATATATATATATGTGTGTGTGTGTGTGTGTGATTTGTTAGGTTGGGAAGAAAATGGGGGATAGATAGGTGATTTGCTTAAATTTACTATTATACTCCTATAACATAAAGAGATGATAGAAAAGATTACAATCAAAAGGAGTAAAATAGTGATTTTCATGTTTTAAAAAATGGGAAAAAAATCTCTTCAAGATTTCCTCTCAATTTGGGAGGATGGTTTTTGGTTGGCTTCAGTAAGTGGAAAATCTCCACCCACCCCCTTTTCCATTCTACCCCTTTCTAAACAACCAAACGGATGATAAGGTCATAGAGCCATCGTTTTTAATTTTTCTATTAACAATTTATTGAACATTTTTGGAAGTTAAAAAAAGGACACCAACATCTTCTACTTCAATCATTTAGAGAGAATATTAAAGAGAATGGTACTAAGAGTCTTGTAACTTATGGTATTATCTACTCTACTTTAGAAAGAGAATTAGGGTCAAATCCCCTTTCCAAATGCTAGAGAGAGAGAGAGAGAGAGAGAGAGAGAATTCATTATATACATTATTTACTGAAAGACAATTCATTATATGAGATATCTTTCAAAGGTTGGGTTCAAGCCATTAATTAAGGTTTTAAAAGGGAAGATAGGTATTATGTTTCTTTAATTAGGTGAGTAAGTTGGTTTTCAAAAAGAAAACAATAGGTAAGTAAGTTCAAAGTTTGTTATCCAGGGAAGAGATTTATTAATACAGATATAATATATATTTTTGTCTAAGAGTCATGCTAACGAGTGCTCTTAGGGCACTGGTTAAGAATCCAGTTAAAGAAAATTTTATTAGGAAAAGAAAAAAAAATTAATATTTTGACAGCTTTTTTCATTTCCCATAAAAGTGATGTCAAAACTTTCTTTAACTGGATTCTTAATTAGTGCCCTAAGGACACTCGTTAGCATTTCCCTTTGTCTAAATATAAAATTTGTTGATTATATTAGTTATTAATAAGCATTTATTTGAGATATATTTATTTATATTGTAGGGGAAAAAAAAGAGAGCAAGAGGGTGATTATCCTCTAAGAATTAAAGAACCAATATTTAAGGGGCCCAGACAGGTAAACGTTTAAGGGACCAATACTGATTAAATGGTCGCAGGCAATCCCTTAAGTGGTTGTGTCATTCATTGCTTGACCTTAACTCCACCTAGAGCATCAATTATTTCAGGTGTTAAAAATAGAGTGCAATAATGCTTTAAGGGTTTTTTTTTTTTTTTTTTTTTGGAGAAAGCAATAATGCTTTAAGTTGAAACAACATCACACCGTCATCTCAAAAAATTCAAATTCACGGTCTACTCCATATCAAAGCCCTTACAATAAGCCAAAATTATGAGCCTTTCTATGAGATTAGTACAAGGTTAATATGGGGAGTAATGTCAATGAGCTATGATTCAAGCATTTACTAGTGGATTCAATCTAACCTAATTAAAATTGACCAATTTGTTTTCCATATCTAGTTAGGCTTAAATTGTACATTTAGTAATCACCCTAACCAATTGTGTTGTTAATCCTTGATTTTAAAAATTCAAAGCCTAACCACAAAATTCAATAAGTCCAAAAGAAATTGTAGCTAACACCAGAAAATTCAGTGAAATGATTTAGATAATATAAGTTTTACTACATAACCTTTTTCAAACTGAGATGTCACAAATCACAAAAATAATCCTAACATTAATTTATTATATTGTTGATATCCACCAGCCATATTCATTAATCATTACTATATCAGTTTATAAAGGTTATTTTGTTATAATTTGTAGTATTTCTAACATCTCTTGTAAATATAAGCATCCCTTAAAAAGAATAAAAGCAAATACCAAATTAGCTGCAAAATGTCAAGTAGTGGAAAAATATAAAGGTAAGTTGTCTAATTAATTGCAACAAAAATTAAAAACTAAGGCAACATTGAATTTGAATGCAAACTAGGGCAAATTAAAAACTAAGTCACACCATATACTATCTATCACATTTAAATTCATCTACAAATTTAGCTATCAGCAGTGGCGGAGTCAGGAATTTATATTTGGGGGGGCCAAACATAAAATTAGACAATTAATTATTTCTGTGTATATATTAATGTAGGGACACGATTCGTGACGGACCGTAATGGTGTTGGGTTCGCACGTAAAAAGGCCCAAACAACATCATTTGTAGAGCATGGGTTTGAAAGGCTAGGCCTTGGTCGCCAAACGGTGGGTTTTACGTGATATCCATACATGGTTAAGTCGTCTTTGCCTTAGGAGTCTTTCTCCTGGAGGCGGGCTGGGAGGCTCTGGTTTTTGGCCTTTTTTCCCAGCCCCTTCTCTGGTTTGCTTACTTTTCCTTTTATACTAGCCTGTGTTCCTTATCTTTCGTCCACGTGTAGGATCGACTTTTTCCGGACTGATACTTGTCCCATCAACCCATACCCAGAGTGGTTGGGTGTGTTTGTAAAAGCTGAAGAGTATGGCTCTGTCAGGTGCAGAGTATTGAATGGCAGTAACAACAGCTTTCCCGGGTCGTTATATTTCCCCGCGTACCCTTTTCTAAATGTCATAGATATTTTAGATTTTTTCCAAAGTTATCTCTATACCATTTTTGCCCTTTCCTCTTGTGAGATCTCGGTTATGCCGAGGACTGAGTCGTTCTCAGCTGTGTCCCAAGGCTACTTCGTATTTGTATTGCCGAGCTTGGGCCATCACCCTCCTCGGCTTAGGCCTTTGGACCCCAACAAGTAAATGGGCTTGGCCCAAGGATTATTGGGCCCCACAATAGCCTCTCAAAACCCTGCTATCCAACCAATTGGTTGGAGAGGAGGGTTTTGATAATACCAAGCCTTTATTATAGTTCGTTCAACTCAGTCCTTCATCAATGTTGACGTTTCTTCGTCTGCCCAGGAAATGTACCGGTCCATGAGACATTCCTCTTGAGTTTATTCACGACGCGCTCATGCCGTTTGGCTATCCAAAACGTGCTTTTAATAGTTTCCCTTTTACGAGATCATTCAAATTTAACGATTATTGATGGTATGGGGAAGTGGAGCGGGCATATTCTTGTTTACAGATTTCCTTGGAGATCTGAACACATTAAATACCTTCCGCTTCGCCCCTCATATAAAAAGAAAAAACAAAAGATTATCTTCTCCCATATACGAACCCTTTTAACCCTCTCAAAATCTGAAACCCTTAGACTCCCTCCAGAATTTACTCTTACCCGTTGGTTACACCTTAAATCGTGATACGTTCGAGATAGGAATCAGTAATGGAGGAATTGTACATCTCCCAGAAACACCATATTCTTATGAGACTAACAATGGCTCGGTCAGGGCAGGGATGGTGGAGACTCAAGATCCTTCTCACCTTCCTTTCAGCCAAAATCCGAAGCAGGGGCTCGTCACGTCAAACTTTCGACGTGACTGAGCTGGGGTCACCTATTATCAGTACCAGCCGCTCTCTCATGAGCATAACTAACATGACACCAGTGTGTTAGGAGTCCGGACTGAGGCAGGGACTAAGTGCTCCTGCTTCTTCCTTTCTTCGTTCACTGGTATCTCCTTTTGCCTCTCTTTCTTCTTCTTTCCACCACCAGATTCGTCCTGGTGCTTTTCCTTCTCCCTCTTTTGCTCCTCTTTCTTTCTTTTCATCTCCTCCCTCTTCTTTTCCTCCTTCTTTTCATTCATCTCCTCCATCTTCTCATTCATCTCCTCCATCTTCTTCTAAAGAAGGTCCTTCTCTCGATATGGGTGCTACTGAGGCAGAGTTTGGAAGGATTTCGGAGATGAGTTTAAAAAGGCATCTGCCTGTTTATTTGTCTCAATTGTTGTCTTTTGTTGTTTTTTTTTTTTTTATTTATTGTTTTGGTGATCCACCTTTTGTATAGGCTTGTTTAAACCCCTCTTTGTACGTTGTAATACATCTTTATATTAATAAAAATTGTTACTACTTTACTTCGCATGTTCTATCTCTATATTTCTGAAATGATAACGCGATGAATATACGGACAATCTTGTGAATTCTTTTTATCTTTAAACTTTGACCGACGTCTAGGGCCAAAGTCCTAGTTAATAAAAAGATCTTGCTCTGTGTTTATAGAAACAATCCGGCTTAATGATACTGAATTGAACAAGTGATACTTAGAGCTGAAACTCCTATTAGGCAGAAAAAGAAAGGACATTATAATGAGCTTACTGAGTCGGCTTGGCACAATACCGCCAACCTTAGAGTACAATACTTTGGGCCGTAATCCCTTATCAAAGAGAAATGCGCTATTATGAACTTGCAAGTGCTGTTCGGCACAATAATATAGCATTGAATTAATGACACCTAGGGTCAAAATATTTGCTAAGAAAAAGATATCATCATAATTTTAATAGAGTTGTTTGGCACAATAACGCCAGGATTGATTCAGGAATGCTGGGCCCGTAACCCATCCGAGGATGCATATCCATCCGAGGAGGCCAAGTCAGGTCATAATATAGTTACTGAAGGGGATGGTAGTCAACATCACAAGGGTAGGGTTCTGTATTCGTCCGAGGACACCATACTCCTCGGTAGTGTGCGTCCGAGGACGATTAGGACGTGGTCTTATTGCAACCAAACCTCAGAATTAGGTCACCGTAAAAGATAGAATGACCGACCAAGGATGAAAGAGATAAGGCAAACAAATATCTATCACTACAGCTGCCTTCGCATTAATGACCTCTCAACCAACTCTCTGACCGCATTAATATGGAGGTGATACCTGAACAGTAAGGAAGCAGCCTTACAGCTGCCCATAGGAAGTTCCAGGGGGTGCTAGATGGGACAGAAAGAAATCCTCCGGACCCAACCTACACGTGTGCGGTGAGAATGGAACACAAAGGGGGGTATATAAACTAAAAGAAGAGCATGAGGAAAAGGGGGATCGAAACAAAAAAGAAGAAGAGGGAGAAAAACAGAGACAAAAAAGAAAGAAGAGAGAAAAAGTAGAGAAAAAAGAGTTTCCTTGATCACTAAAGAAAAGGATCGTTGTACCAACTTTAGACTTTTAGTATGCATGGGAACAAATCTTTTTAAGGGAGACCACAGTTAACCTAGCTCTTTACACCCACGCTTTACAAATCATATTGTCTGGGCCTTTTTACGTGCGAACCCAACACTGTTAAGGTTCGTTGCAAATTGCGTCCTTACAATTAATTATATTCATACTAACAGTAATGTACATATAATTTAATAATCAAAACCCAAAAGTGTATTATTTCTGAATTACCAACTCCTAAACTTGTCCATGAACCTAGATTTTTCAAATTAAATTATCACCCATTAAATATAATGACTAAAATTCTAAAAAATACGAATAATTTAAAGATTTTTAAATAAAAGACAAACAATCATTCAAATTTCAATATTAAAAAAATAGCAATAACTACAACCAAATACATGTTATATTATTTTATATATAAATAAAATGATAAAAATAATATATTTTAATCATATACATTTATGATGTTATGATACATTGATTATTTTAATATTTTAAGAACAAATAAAAATATGAGAAAGTGAGAGTAGCCTACACAGCTACACAACTACTTTTGCAGGAAGTATTTTAACCACACACATGGTTATGTGGTGGAGGAAAATTATTTAAGTGCTACCTCTACAATATTTTTACAACAATTTCACAATAAATTCTAAGTGGTTAGTTATTATTAGTTTTAATTTTAATCCACAACTAAATAACTTTTTTGTGCACACGTAACAGCCAATAATAACTTACCACTTAAGATTTATCTTAAAAATATTGTGAAGATAGCATTTTTTTAATTAAAATAACTCTACTATATATATACTAATTTTTTCAAATATTTTGGGGGGGCCAAGGCCCCCTTGGGTCCCAATGTGGCTCCGCCACTGGTTATCAACCTATCACATTTAAATTCATCTACAAATTTTAAAGTTCAAGTTGGATCATATATTCTCCATCCAAAGAAGAAACATCATAAATTTGCCTATTTTCAAAAAGATAAAAAATCACGTTTAAAAATATCTTCTTCTTTTTCATAATTTATTTGAAGGGTTAAATTTAAAAAATAATAATAATAATAATTTCATAGTTACACTAACACCAATAAAGAGTTGGATTTAAACTTTGATTTTTCTTACAAAAGAAATTAAACAATACTAATAAATTACAAAACTACCAAAGTGTTAAATTGAGGGTGATAAAACATTACTCTCACATAATTAATTACTAAAAAATACTTTTATTTCGCAATTCACACCCATAAAAATATATTCCCTCAATAATTATTAAAAATTTTATGAAAATTTTATATCAATAGGAGAGGAAAACCCCGGGAAACAAACAAATTTAAAAACCAAGCCTTTAAATCAAATACTTTAAATTTGATTTAAAGCCAAAATCATCAACAACAAAAAAAAAAAAAAAAAAAAAAAAAAAGAAGAAGAATAAACTGAAAAGTAAAAGAAAAGGAAAGCCTTGGAAGCTAACGGTTAAAAGGACATTGACCGTACTAAAAATCATATTATTCCCTAGGAAATCGTAAACCTCCCTTTAAATTGCAGACCAAACCAAACCCATTTTTTTCCTAGATCATCATATATTTATGACCCCACTTTTTCTAGGCCGATAAATATTAGTACTGCTAATAAACAAGATTTTGGTCATACTCATAACTCAGAACTAGGGGTGTCAATGTTCGACCCAACCCGCGAACACGACACGAACCCGACACGGGTTTTTTCGGGTTAGGGTTGGACCTTAATGGGTTTGGGTCATAAACGGGTCGACTCGAAAGCGACACGATAAGAAACGTGTCATAAGCAGGTCAACTCGCATAACCCGCAATAGACACGTTTGACACGCCAATTTATTTGTGTTAACCCGAAATAACCCACTTAACACAACCCGACTAACTCATTTAACAAATAAATATTTATTTTATTTAGATTTGTCAAATACCTTTTATATCCAACATATATTTTAAATTTAAAAATAAAAGTGAGTAATTACAAAAATTTATAAGGGATATAATTGGAAATTGAAACTTTACAGACCCTAGAACTACTAATACTTTTTTTTTTCTTTTTTTCTTTTTTGGCATAGAACTTGTACAAATAAAATTGGATGAGCTTGTGGAAAATGTTATGAATTTGGACATCAACAAAGAATCTATGGAGGATAATCGTGGTCATAGTCAGGATTAGTCTACTGTTTACTCAAATTCTTTCAATATTGATACTTAGCATTTGATGAGTTTTAAGGATATTATATTTTTTTTTAACTATGTTATTTTATTTTTGTTAAACTTAGTTATTTTGAATTTGTGTTGAAGTGTATGCACTTCTTTTGGAGTGTAAAGAACTTATTTTCTAGATGAATGTTATATTTTTGTTGAACTATATTATTTTGAATATGAGTTGAAGACTAGAAGTGTATGCACTGCTTTTTGGGATGTAAAAAAAATTATTTCTAGATGGATGTTATTTTTAATATTATGCAGGTTGAAATGGGTTGTGTTACATTCGTATTAACCCAACACGACTCGTTTATTAAGCGTGTCAAATGGGTTGGGTCAGGTCAACCCGCCTTATTAACAGGTCGGGTTAGGGTTGAAGAATCATGACACGATTATTAAATGGGTCGGGTTAGGGTTGAGCCATTTAGTCGAATACCCCTACCTTGACACGACACGAACCCGACACGCTAACCCGAATTGACACCTCTACTCAGAACACAGAAATTGTCGAGTGTGGTCCAACACAGGCCAAAAAAAAAACAGGTCGGGTTTTAACATTTTGTACCCATCCTATTTTGAAGGAAGATAAAAAAATCGTACCATTTGCTGCATTAGGTTAGTGTAAAGTCCTATTACTTATACTAGTATATCTTGTGATCTCGATAGATTCTTTTCTTGTTTTGGAAAAGAGTAAGTTATAGATCTAAAGCAAGAGTACAAGCAAAGTATTGAGCCTATCACTTCAAGTCTTGTAACTTGTAAGTCTATTATCAATTTTTTTTGGGTTCCAAATTAGTAGATTTTGAGTAGGTCAAAATGATGCAACTCATTAGAAATACGGTTACGGCTACTTGCTTTATTATTATTATTATTTTTTAGAATCATGTTACCGTTGATTGTTAATGCAACTAATACTAGGAAATATTTTTTTAAAGATTATGGCCAGGCGCCGAACTAGAATTTTATGAATGGGTAGCTAAAATAATAATGAATATAAAAATTGAACCAATTTAATAACATTATACAAGAAATATGAAGAGTCTTGGGGGGAGGTAACTTTTTTTTTTTTTTTTGAAAATTTTAGGTAAATTTAGGAGTAAAAATCTAATATTTGAGAAATTTGACAGGACCAACCATATACATTTTGAAAACTTTAGGAAATTTTTAGAGGCAATTTTATAATATTGGAAAAGTTTTTTTTTGGGGGGGTGGGGAGGGGAAGAGGGCCATGGCTCCCCACCCTTCTAAGTGGGTCCACCCATGATTATTGTATGAACAAATTTGATAAGTCATGAAATACCCTGGAGAATGATATTACATGCATTGAAGGGATAGGAAAGTAAAGGATTCAGGGAGAATGAGAGGAGGAGACGAATGCTTACCTTTCACTTTATTTAGATATTTTATAAATTAATTAGGGACTAGAAGTCTTATAAATCAATTGACACATATTGGTATTTCCAACAAAAATGTTGGTTTAAATCCCACTACCTCAACTATCCCCAAAAAAAAAAAAAAAAAAAAAGTAAGGGGAAGAATGGAAAAATGTAAGAAATACTGAAATGTGAAATAACAGAAAATGCCTCAATTTTTCCAAATGTGAGGTCAGTAAAAAGTATGGAAAAGTGAAGAGCTAGAAATATATATATATATATATATATATATATATATAGACACACTAATTGTTAATCATGCACGAGAATAGTTATTGAATGAGTTTTAGAATAAATAAAAAATGTAGTTTTATTTATTTTTTTTTTTTATGGGAAGGAATAAGAGACATAATATTGTGTCTCTAGTTTAATTTGAGTTGACTAAGTAGGTCTCTCTCAAAAAAAAAAAAAAAAGAGTTGTATATGTAGGCATATACAAGATAGGTTGTAATATATATACCAAAAGATGTATATTGAAAAGTTATAACCATTCAAATTAGATATACCAAAAGGTGCTTATTGAATGAAAAAGTGTCTGTTGAACGAAAAATGTACCTATCGAATGAAAATGTGCCTATTGAATGATCATAATCATTTGGGTATAAATAGTTGTCATATTTATTTGATAACTTCTTCTTATTCATCTTTCTTAGAAACAAAAAATAAAAAAACTACGGACATTCTCCAAAATTGTTATTTGTAATTTTTGTGTTTTTTTATTAAATAGTGAAAAAGTCTAAGAATAGGTACGCACTTCTCTTTTTATAATTTATGTTTTCCATTCCTCGTGGTCTTGTCCCACTAATCAAATATTTCTTTTCATTTTATATATACCGTAGGCGTATAGACACACAAACGCCGAAAAATATGGGAGAAGAACTTCCCTGACGCACCAATCCAACCTAATCATTTTTTCAGAATTTTTTTTTCTTGTCCCACATTTAACGTTTTTTACCCATTTCACAATTGAAGTATTTTAATTGCCTGTTTAGATGAAAGAGGGAAGGAAAGAAAGTGAAGGGGAGTAAAGTAGAGTAGAATTGGCTACAATTTTATAAGTTAATTTTATAAGTTTCTTGTTTATCTCATAAATGAATATATATCATAATAGTAGTTAAATGAATAGTGAAATGCCATTTTAATTGTTTTAGTCTTTTAGATAGGATGAAACTTTTTTCTTTTTTAGAATCAGATAGGATGAAGCTAAATTCAAGATAATCTTTTTTTTATAATCAATTCAATTTGTGGTCCCATATATATATTTAAACAAAAAAACTTAATCTTCTCATATTGTTCCAAAACCCTAGAGTTTTCAACCCTTCATTATAGTATAGACTAAAGGAATGGTGCAATTGTACACCAACGGTAGGAAAAATAGGACTGGAACGGCTTGCCAAGTGAAAAGTTATAGTTTTATGTGTTTTTAATTGTAGTCATGCAGTAATTTATGTTTCTAAGAAAGATGAAAGAGAAGTGTGGGGGTTTTTTCCCCGCACACTCGGCTCATTGTCCTCTTTGGGGAGCCAAGCCCGCAAGGATTTGTCCTCGTCTCCGAGTGTGGTCTTTGGGATTTTCACCTCTTTAAGGCTTGACACCCTTAGTCCCACATCGGTTAGAGAAGCGCCCCACGCATTCCTTATAAGCCCTTGGAGCAAGGCATGGTGTACCACTCATCACACATGTGTGGCTGAGTGGTACACCATGCCTTGCTCCAAGGGCTTATAAGGAATGCGTGGGGCGCTTCTCTAACCGATGTGGGACTAAGGGTGTCAAGCCTTAAAGAGGTGAAATAAATCCCAAAGACCACACTCGGGGACGAGGACAAATCCTTGCGGGCTTGGCGCACAACTATTTAGTGTTTTTAAATGTATACATGGCATAAATTTGTGTAGCCACTTGGTGCAATGAGGCGCAATGAGACACGGTCAACAAAAAATTAAACGTTTTGAATATTAGTTATTTTATATGTATATATGCACACACACGATTTGTTAGATTAGGAAGAAAATGGGGGATAGATAGGTGATTTCCTTAAATTTACTACTATACTCCTATAACATAAAGAGATGATAGAAAATATTATAATCAAAAGGAGTAAAATGGTGAATTTCATGTTTTAAAAAATGGGAAAAAAAATCTCTCCAAGATTTCCTCTCAATTTGGGAGGCTGGTTTTTGGTGGGCCTTAGTAAGTGGAAAATCTCCACCCACCTCCTTTTCCATTCTCCCCCTTTCTAAACAACCAAACGAATGATAAGCTCACAGAGCCATAGTTTTTAATTTTTCTATTAACAATTTATTGAACAGTTTTGGAAGTTAAAAAAAGGACACCAACATCTTCTACTTCAATCATATAGAGAGAATATCAAAAGAATGGTACTAAGAGTCTTGTAACTTATGGTATTATCTACTCTACTTTAGAAAGAGAATCAAGGTCAAATCCCCCTTTCCAAATGTTGGAGAGAGAGAGAGGGGTTTTAAAAACTTATCTACATTATTTATTGAAAGACAATTCATTATATGAGATATCTTTCAAAGGTTGGGTTCAAGCCATTAAGTTTTTAAAAGGAAAGACAGGTATTATGTTTCTTTAATTAGGTGAGTAAGTTGGTTTCCCCAAAAAAAAAATTAGGTGAGTAAGTTCAAAGTTTGTTATCCAGGGAAGAGATTTATTGATACAGATATTATTATTTTTTCCCATAATTCTAGTTAGTAGTCCATTCGTAATTCTAGTTAGTAGTCCATTCGTGAAATGCATGAATAAGTTTAACAAAAGAGATATAATACTTTTTTTTTTCTAAATATAAAAAAATTTGATGATTATATTAGTTATTAATAAGCATTTATTTGATATATATATTTATATTGTAGGGGAAAAAAAAAATAAAATAAGAGAGCAAGAGGGTGATTATCCTCTAAGAATTAAAGAACCAATATTTAAGGGGCCTAGACAGGTAAATGTTTAAGGGACCAATACTGATTAAACGGTCGCAGGCAATCCCTTAAGTGGTTGTGTCATTCATTGCTTGACCTTAACTCCACCTAGAGCATCAATTATTTCGGGTGTTAAAAATAGAGTGCAATAATGCTTTAAGGATTTTTTTTTTTTTTTTTTTTTTTTTTTTTTTTTTTTTTTTTTTTTTTGGAGAACGCAAAATAATGCTTTAAGTTGAAACAACATCACACCATCATCCCAAAAAATTCAAACTCACGGTCTACTCCATATCAAAGCCCTTACAATAAGCCACAATTATGAGCCTTTCTATGAGATTAGTACTAGGTTCATTTGGAGTATAATGTCAATGAGCTATGATTCAAGCATTTACTAGTGCTTATCAAAAAAAAAAAAAGCATTTACTAGTGGATTAAGTATAACCTAATTAAAATTGGCCAATTTGTTTTCCATATCTAGTTAGGCTTAAATTGTACATTTAGTAATCACTCTAACTAATTGTGTTGTTAATCCTTGTTTTTAAAAATTCAAAGCCTAACTGTGAAATTCAATAAGTCCAAATGAAATTGCAATTGACATCAGAGAATTCAATGAAATTGTTTAGATAATATAAATTTTACTACATAACCTTTTACAAACTGAGGTGTCACAAATCATAAAAATAATCCTAACATTAATTTATTATGTTGCTGATATCCACTAGTCACATTCATTAATCATTACTATATCGGTTTGTAATGATTATTTTGGTATAATTTGTAGTATCTCTAACATCCCTAGTAAATATAAGCATCCCTTAAAAAGAATAAAAGCAAATACTAAATTAGTTGCAAAATGTCAAGTAGTGGAAAAATATAAAGGTAAGTTGTCTAATTAATTGCGATAAAAATTAAAAACTAGGGCAATATTGAATTTGAATGCAAATGGTTAAGTCACACCATTTACTAGCTATCACATTTAAATTCATCTACAAATTTTAAAGTTCAAGTTGGATCATAAATTCTCCATCCATTTCAAATAAAAGAAGAAACATCATAAATTTGCCTATTTTCAAAAAGATAAAAATCACATTAAAAATATCTTCTTCTTTTTCATAATTTATTTGAAGTGTTAAATTTTTTTTAAAAAAAATAATTTCATAGTTACACTTATGCCAATGAAGAGATGGATTTAAATTTTGATTCTTCTTACAAAAGAGATTAAACAATACTGCTAAGTTATAAGACTACTAAAGTGTTAAATTAAGGGTGATAAAACATTACTTTTACATAATCAATTACTAAAAAATCACTTTTATTTTGAATTATATTCCCTCAATAATTATTAAAAGTTTTATGAAAATTTTATATCAATAGGAGAGGAAAACCCCGGGAAGCAAACAAATTTAAAAACCAAGCCTTTAAATCAAATACTTAAAATTTGATTTAAAGCCAAAATCATCACACAAAAAAAAAAGGAAAAAAAAAAAGGAAGAATAAACTGAAAAGTAAAAGAAAAGGAAAGTCTTGGAAGCTAACGGCTAAAAGGACATTGACCGTACTAAAAATCTAAAATCATATTATTCCCTAGGAAATCGTAAAACCCTCCTTTAAATTGCAGACCAAACCAATCCCTTTTTTTTCTTAAATCATCATATATTTATGACCCCACTTTTTCTAGGCCGATTAATATTAGTACTACTAATAAACAAGATTTTTGTCATACTCATAACTCAGAACACAGAAATTGTCGAGTGTGGTCCAACAAAGGCCAAACAAAAATCAGGTCGGGTTCCTTCTCAAAAATAAAAAAATAAAACAGGTCGGGTTGATTGATTTCTGACATGCATAAATAGCCCTCTGATCTATCAGATTTAAACTCATTAAATTCTTTCTCAAAAAAATTATAAAATTTTTTTTAAAAGAAATTCATTAAATTCTGTGTAAGTGTTGCTTATATCATCGCATTAAAGAAAGAAAGAAAAGAGTGAAGGTAGATATAGCATTAAATTTGCATCTATTGAAGGACACGCTTGAATTTTGTGGGGTTAAAAGTGAGGACCCCACAAATTTATTCAATTTTTTTTTACCCAAAATATTTCAAACAATATGGATGGACGGAAAGGACGACACGTCATTCTTAATTGTACTCGTGGCCCCCACCCACCTCTACCAGAACCCATCAAGTTTTCAACCACCTGGCCTAGTGCCCCACCCATATTGCTTATACCAGTTATTATTTATTGCAACTATTCAAAGTGGGCAAGAGCATGAGCATTGCCCATTTTCCTCCTATGAATTGTCAAAAATTTTAGGACCACGACCACACGCGTTTACACATTTTGACATAACTTAAACACGCAGTAATTGTTGAAACAATTTGCGTATAAGTGATGTAATTTAATCACACATTAGTCACATGGTAATTTTCAGAACAATCCATGTATAAGTAAATATAATTCAATCATACATTAACTAATGTGTCAACTAAGTCAAAATATGTGAATTTAGATAACTGAAGAATTACTCAATGTCATTCTCAAAGACCTATAATGGCTTATTTTTTATGCACAAAATATTTAGGGTTGTTAATTAAATTTAAACACATTATTTTATACGGTAATACAACATAAATAATGGGTTTAGTTAGTTTAATTAATAAAATTAAACTAATTTTTTTATATTATATAAATAAGATAGTATATCAACCTATAGCGTCCGCTCTATAATAAAATTCATTATCGTTGAATTTGAGTTTGGGATGAATCATGCTTGTGAAAAAAAAAAAAGTAAATTGGCATGTTAACATAATAATAGAAATTTTCATTAAAAAGATATAATATATTCAATTTTATCAGGTCTAACATTATTTATAATGTTAAATTTCTAAAGATAACTAAGTTCAATTAATTAATATTTAGAGAAGACAAAATATAAGGAATTTTACATATACTTTATTATATTTTATTAGGTTAAAAAACTTGTATCAAAATATATTTTGTAAAAAAGAAAGCGAGAATAAATTTTAAAAAAATTATATAAAAATCAAACAATTTAAATAAAGTTTTAAAAAATGGACAAACGATCAATACATAATCAAACATTTGAACTGCTCTAGAATAATAAAAAAACAACAATATTCTAATATGATAAAGGGAATTAGTTATCTGTCAAAAGCTCCACTCAAATTGAATAGTCAAAAATCAGAATCCATATTCACATTAAAAAATAATTTTTCTGTAGTAATCAACACTCTGGTATAAAAGATAACACACAAAATACCCACCCCATGTTTCTCTCTCTATATAATTTAAACTATTTTTACCATACCCACCAAAAAAAAAAAAAAAATTACATAAAGAAAATGTAATGGGATAGGGGCAAAACCGTACTTTCACAGAGACATTCATCAACGGTTACCGAGCTTAATGTCAGCGGTCAAACAAATCAACGGTTGTGATTGACTCTTCCGAAATCCACAAGCTTCCGCGACCGGTTCTTGCAAAACTTCCCCGTAGCTCTGACCTCGCCGGAGATGGCGATGTCCGGCGGCATACCTTTCTGGCTCCAGTGCCGGTTCGGGCTTGCCCTCACGAGCGGGCTCAGGCAAAATGCAATCCCGGACACGTTGTGGCTGTGCCCGTGCCGTGTCCGACGCACCTGAAACGCCGGCGACCTCCACGTCTCCGTGGAGTAACCGCTCACCGGCGGCGAACGCTCGCAGTCCTCGTCGGAATCTCCCGTTCTCGCCGGCGACATTCCCCGATCAGCCCGCGGACGAGGCTTTCTCTCCACGGTGGACTCGTCGTAAACGAAAAGCCGCGATTTCTTCTTCATGCGGCCGGCGAAGATCGCGGTGAACCAAGACGGAGAAGACGAACTCGTAGAAGCAGCAGTAGTCGCAGTAGTAGCAGCCGAGGGCTCGCGAGTCGAAACCCTAGGATCCGATTCCAATTTCTCGGATCTGGACCTGAACAGATTCGTAAGCAACGAGAACCTACCGTTCTTCTTCCCATACGACCTACCGCCGGTGAAGCTGGTCGGGGCGCTGGCGGGGGCGGTTGATGACGTGGCAGGCCCGACCTGAGGAGTACTATAGAACCGACGATCCTGATAACTATTCTGGTGCTGCCGTTGCTGCCACGTGGCCTCGTCTGATTTGCGGCGAGAAACGTAAGGAGAGACAGAGCGAGGGAACACCAACGGTGGCGGTTTTATATTCGGGTCAGATTTTCTCGGGTCATCGCGGGACTGAGCTTGGGTTTGGGCTTCCGACTGGGCCCGGGCCTGGACCTGGGCCTGGGCGGCTATGAGAGCGAAGAGACGGTCGCGGAGACAGGAGGCGCACACGCCGACTGTGCTACTCAGGTCAGAGAGATGCCTCTTACACTTCATCTACTTTTTTTATATATATATGTGTGTTTGTGTTGAAACTTTTTTATAGTGTTGGAGTTTGATTTTTGTGTTTGTGAGGAAGAGGCATTTGAGAGCGGTGTGTCTCTGAAACAATAAAAGCCGAATGAGAGAGAGATCTGTGATATGAGGAAAACCAAAGAGAGAGGTTTGTCTTCTTCTCAGAATGAAATGGAAAGAGTACTTGTATGTGTAAGTTGTAGCTGTTGGAGGGCTAATGAGTATTTTCAATTTTGGTTACCTTTATTATATCTTTAGAGAGAGAAAGAGAGAGATAGAGTCAAAGTTAAGTCGAGGACACGCTGGCCACACGAATTTATATTTTGATGCTAGACTTACAATATTTTCATAACAAATCTTAATTAATAGATTGTTATAAGTTTTTAATTTGAATAGATCACTAAAAATAATCTATCACATAAAATTTGTCGTAAAAATATGGACGTTAACAAATCTTAATTAATAGATTGTTATAAGTTTTTAATTTGAATAGATCACTAAAAATAATCTATCACATAAAATTTGTCGTAAAAATATGGACGTAGCATTATGTGGATAGAAAGGATGAGATCAAAGTAAATATTGTTACTACAAATGGGTTTTTGGGGGGAAATACGTGCTGTAAAAGTACAACTGGTGATAAGTTAATATCGCCATAAAAAGCACCTATGTTTTTGGGTAATTGAGTTGTTATTTTTTATTAAAAGGGGAAGCTGAAAGCCAAAAAAAAAAAAAAAAAAAAAAACTAATGCTGTTGACTTTTCTTTTTTTTGTAAACCAATGGGCTTTGTTTGCTTCTTCACTTCTATTTTTCTTGCTTTTGTGAGTTTTGAATTTCGTTTGCTTAATCCCTTGTTGTTTACTTCTTGAGTTTACTTGTTACTGTCTAGCTAACCTGGATATGTTGAAATTCTACCCGAAAAGACTGATAATAGTAGCTATTACATCCCTCCATTTATGAGTTTACTTTTGGTGCCTTTTTCAGGGTCAAGTCTAAATTGAGACCTCTTTTAGGGTTTCTTTTTTTACTCCGTGTGTAAATGGTTTAACGCATATTTTTGGTCTATAATAACACACAATGTTTTCCCATACATAAAAACCTCAAATACAACTGAGGGGATGAGATTGTATTAAAAAAAAGTAAGATCATTGGATTAAGTTGACTTCGGGAATATCACGCCTACGTAACACATTAAAGAAGTTTGTTGTGAGATCGACTATTTCCCATCAGGTTCGCCAACGCCAATCCAATAATAAAGTCATTCCTCCCATTGAATCCTCAAATATCTTCAAATTTGTATTTAGAAGTCCATATGGTATTTATAAATCAAATAAATGACATGTGTTGCGCATCCGGATGAAAAATGAGAGAAAATTGGAGGATTCAATTGGAGGGGATCCTTCCCTGTAACAATATAAGTCTTTTCTGTTTTGGTTGCTTACATGCCTCTATTTATATTTGCTCTTCTTAGCTCTTTTCCCTCCTAATAGCTTTGCTAAGACCCAAGCCTCTTAATTGACATGATGCTTGTCTTTCTAACTTGTGAACTTGCAAGGCACAATCGGGTACCCCTTCAACTGGGGACAAATTGCATCACATTTAATATGATATTGTGATGTGAGGTGGTTGAGGCACAATAAATGTGGAGGTAATCATCTCTCTGAATGGTCGTTACTCCTTTTCAAAGTGATGGTTTCGGTGTTAAGATGGGAATAGTTAATCGCACTCTAGTTGTAGTCAATATTACCTTTGTTCTATGCCTTTCAAGAATGCCATCAGTTTAGGTTATTACATATGCTAATGGCGTTTTGATCTGATCCCCTACAACAACATTAACTTAAAATATTCTAATAACTAATTGATAATTCAAACATACAAATGAACACATTGAAGGGTATTTATTAATCTATATTTAGTCATTGTCTTATAAAATAATTAATTTGTAATTCATGCATAAAGACATGCACATTGAAGAATGTTGATTAATCTATATTCAGCCACTGTACTAAAATGCAAATTGCACAAAAGATTTGCAAATGTTATAACTTAATGACCATAGTCATTATGAATGTGAGCTTTCAATTTAAATAATAATAATGATTAATAAGTTGAACAATTAAAATGCTTGAACAAATTTAATCTCATTCTCAATTGCAGCATTTTAGTAAGAAAGTGAAGATAGTTTGCTAAATTTTTTTTTTAGCTGAATTTTAAAAAGTTGAGGTGAGACTTGTTGTGGCTACCATGGCAGCATGTACATGCTAAGGAACTAATAGCAAGAGGACCACAAAGTGTCGGATCCAAGTACTAGTAGCATCAAGGTGTGGGCAGTAATTATCTTATTAGTGAACTAATGCTATGTCTTTGCTCCCAATTGTTTTAACCATAAATATACTTAATTTTTACTTCTTAACGTGATTTTTGTTAGTATGATATAATGAATTGTGTTTGTATTTATCATTTTTTTTATAAAACAAAAAATTATTAAATTTCAGTTATTGTGAAATTATTTTGAAAAAAGATAATTAGTTTTTTTGGATAGCGGTATTCTCATTCAAGTTTTTACTTGAGTTAACGATATTACTAACTTGATTAGACTCAATCAATCTCAATTCACTAAATCAAGAAACTGCTAAGAAGAAAAAGAGAAGCCTTCTCACTACTTCTAAAAACCAAGTATGTGTGGTCGAGTTGATGATGGTAGACACCGATGATATCCACTATTTCGGTTGGTTCGACTCGATATCTTGAGCCGATCTACACTACTTGTTTAATAGTCCTCAATTCAATGGACTGGATATAGGTTTGAGCTTTCAGAGCTCACCAACTCTAATAAGTGTTAAGCTAAAAAATATCATGGTTAATTTCCTCATTTTTTAGTGAAAACAAAGTTTGACTCTAAACATGTTTGACGCTACATTTTTTCAATCTATTACGTGACAAATATAAAACTATTCATGTATATTATTTAAACAAACCATATGACTCATTAAAAAAAGTTGTGTTACTAAAATTATACATAAATGGTTTCTTCAATTACTACATAGCAAGTTGAGCAAATAGCTCCAAACATATTTGGAGCAAAATTTTTTTCTTTGTTAATGAATTCAAGCTATCAATGCTACTGCCATGCCCAATGCATTACTCAAGATCTACGCCTCTACCTACTCAAATCATCTCAATAATTGTCAAAGCTACTAATTCTATACATACTCTAATTTATTATTTTATAAACATCTTGAATTATAGCCTATTTGACCCCTTTTTTGGGTTGTTAATAATTTAGCCTATTTGACTTCAGTGTTCAAACTACAAAGAAGCTCGTGTTTATTATTTTGACAAAGCAGGCATTGGGATTCAGGGTGCAATGATTTGCCTGGTCTTTGGGGTTAGATTCATTTGCTGTTTGAAAAATAAAACTGTGTTGAGACATAGTATTTATGAGCATCCCATAAAACACTGCCCTACGTTTTTCACGAATTTGAATGTTGAATTCACTGATTTAGGAGAGCATTGGATAGGTAATTTTTACACATATCCCTAAAATAAAAAGGAAATTCATTAGATTACCAAAAAAGGAGATTCATTTTATATATTTTCATTTATTATTAAGGAAGGAATTTGATATTAGGCACATAAGTTTGAATTTATTTAGATGTGGCAAGTGTTTCAAAAACCAAAACTATTCTGGATAAAGTTTTCGTCTAAATCAATTGGAAGAATTGACAATTCATAATATTGTTCGTGCGTATTTTAATCGTACAACTTATTAAATTATGTAAACATGTTACATGATGGAGTACTTGATTAAGAATGTATGTACACATTGGAGAAACTTTCTTCTACCCACCATTTCCAAGTCAAAGACTAGAGGAAAGGCAGGCAATAGGCCCCTCCCTTATGAACCCTGCTTAATAATGATACATTAACTTATAGTTTTGTCACTATGTACACATGCGCATGTGTACACAGTGACAAAACTATAAATTCATCATGCAACAACAATATGTTTTTAGTTAATTATGTTATATAATTCAATTCTTCTTAAGTTCTACTCATAATTTAATAATATACATAATCAAACATGTTACTTAGAAATAAAATAAAAATCAACATGTTTGGTAATGAGTAATAACTACTCAATTATAAACATAAATCTACATATTGATCAGTTAAGTATTGGTCAATTACTACTTGATTACGGATTACCTACTTCTACACACAATATTCATTAAGAAGTGTTTGGTAAACTAAATCATTACTTCAATCCTGTTCGATCTCCTTTTTTTCCTGGAAGGGTAGAAGGCAGTTTTGAACCCATTGGCTAATTCAACTGAGTTTTGAAACAAACCATGAAATGTAAATCTGATCAATTCTAAATTAGTTTTAACTCATATGTAGTTTCTTTGACTCAAGTTATAAATGGTTAATTTATATGTCTATTACTGTTATTAGCAAAAAGGTCACTAAACGACTTATAAAACAAAATTTACCTCCAAAAAAAAAAAGTTACACTCTTCTGAATTGGTACAACAAACGCCCTTTAAATCTTAACTTCTCTTAAAAATACTTTTGGAATTTTTTTTTTAAAAGAAAAGAAAAGACAAAAACCTATAGTTTTATTATACTTGTGACAAATTAATCCATATATTGTTAATTGTGTCAATATAAACCCACCCTTTCATTATTTTTGATAATGAAATCTCCAACCACTTCGCTAAACTTTATCTTAATAGGAAGAAATTTGCTATCAATACGCCAAAAAAAAATGGCATTTTTTACAAGACATTGGTTGCGTTTAGTTGGAGTGAGAAATAAATAATGATTTTTAAATGAGTTTTTGACTTTTTGGTAAAGTTTTTCTCTCTTTCTCTCTCATCTCATATGAAGAAATAAAATTGCAAATTATACAAATTAAAGAAAACAGTATTTTTTTTTTTTTTTTTGGCATGTGCATTGGTGTTTGATTTTTTGTTTAAAATTTAACTAAGGGTCATGCTAAGGACATTCGTTAACAATCCATTTTAAAAAAGTTTTGACATTACTTTTATGAAAAATGAAAAAAGTTATCAAAATATTAATTGTTTTTTTTTTCCCTCATAAAAACTTTCTTTAACTGGATTCTTAATCAGTATTCTAAGAGTACTCGTTAGCATTTTTCTTTAACTAAATAGAAGGAACGATAATTTTAATGGATAAGGAGTGGATTTAGTACTCCCATGCACTGAACCTAGTGAGATACAAACACATTCATAATTATTATCATGATAAGAGTGTGGGAATTACAAAAGCACCATTATAAATATAAAATTCACTTTATCACATCACCACAGGCATAAAACTATAAATAGTTTTAAAATTATGAAAAGTTCATAACTATTACCATGATAAAAGCGTGAGAATTACAAAAGCACAATTATAAATATAAAATTTAATTTATCACATTACTACATGCATAAAATTATTAACAATTTTAAAATTATGAAAAGTTCATAAATCATAACTATTACCATGATAAAAGCGTGGGAATTACAAAAGCACAATTATAAATATAAAATTCAATTTATCACATCAACACATGTATAAAACTATAGGCAATTTAAAAATTAACAAATATCATAACAACATTGATTTATGAAATGTTTCAAAAAAAAACTTTTATGTGGAAAGTAAGAAGTAATTGATTTTTTTTTAGAACTTTTTATATTTCATATAAAAATAAGGGAAATGCTAATGAGTGCCCTTAGGGCACTCGTTAATTATTCATTTAAAGAAAGTTTTTACAGGAAATGAAAAAAAAGTAATTAATATTTTGACAACTTTTTTCATTTCCCATTAAAGTGGTATTAAAATTTTTCTAAAATGGATTATTAACGAGTGCTCTAAAGGCACTCATTAGCATGACCCTAAAAATAATACCAAAACTTTATTTCATTAAATAAAAAAATTTCTTAATTCAAGCCGTGGGACCCAATATTTAAAATTTTCTCAATTTTTCTAAAGCTCCGACAATACGGCTGATTGACCCATAACTTTTTCGGAGACAATACGCTAGTTGACTCATAACTCTTTTCCGCAGATTTAATTAGAAGTTTTAAATGCCCTTACTAAAAGCCAATTATTCAAAATAAAAAAGAGAAAAAAGAAAAAGAAAAATGTCCCATAGGCCAAAGGACATGTTTCCTTTGAATTTGAAATGGTCGGCAAAGAATTGTTTCCCATCTCTCAATTCTCGCATATAAATAGACACAACAGTAAATTCGATAACCTAATATGTCCGTTGGGTAACTAACTTAATAACTGTATCTCTTGCATTTCTTTTCAAAACTCAAATTACAAAGAAGTTTCCTCTTTCCTTTTCTCTCTCTCGGAAAACTTTTTCTTTCTCTTTTTGTCTTTTGTGTGTGACCCATTTTACACGGAAAATATACATGTACGTTTTCAAAATCTGAACATAGTTATTAGTTCAGGACTACAGGAGCCAAAGCATGAAAAACATTGGACACATTAATTGTAGTCTACAACACATCCTCTATAATCAAGGCTTAGGAAATTTCCTTGTGTGTGTGTGTTTTTTTTAATCACAGAAGTGCTCATTGTCTTGTGAACTAGAACAGTCCTAAAGAACTTTTTTTTTTTTTTTTTTTTTTTGAAGAGGTCCTAAAGAACATTCTCATGACTTCAATTTCTATATAACGAATCTTAAGAGGAATGTACTATTAGACTATTAGTTTTAGTTAAGAGTATTTTTCCTTGATGTGACTATGGTTTTTTTTTTTTTTTAAAAAAATTTAGCCATAGAAAAAACTAATTAATGAGGGATGTGAAAACAGCCAAAAAGGTGTGTGAGGTCTAAATTTTAAAGAACTTGATCACTCTTAAGAGTATTCACATCAACTCATGCAAGTGGGTTACAGTTAACTCAACTGATAAAATCTTTGATGATTGAATAAGAGATATGGAGTTCAATCTCTACCTACATCAAAAACTGACTGGTGTCTTAGTCTAATAATAAAGATTTATCATTAGGAGCAGACACCATAGGTTGAAACTTTCTCAAAAAAAAAAAAAAATAAAATAAGTTCATGCAACAAATTTTTTCTATTTTAACATAAGAACTTATTTGTTCTATTTTACTTGCTCATTTTTCAAAACATCCCACATCAGATTATTTATTTCACACTACATTTTATTAAAATATATATTTTTAATTTTTTAATTGCTTATTTTTTTTATTTTTCTTCACATATAACAATCATTATCTATTCTCCTCCTTCATTCTTGGAATACCTAAAAAAAACTAAATACAAAATAAATAGTCTTAGTATAAATATACTTTACTATTGTATTAAACTTGTAAATTTATACAATTATACAAAAACTTCCCTATTTTTTTCCGATTTCAATATGTGAAGTCTAAGACTTTTTTTTTTTTAAAGTGCGATAAAATTTATTCATTGGCCCTGCTTCACGATGATTGATTTTTATCATTAGATCAATATACTGATTGATATTTGGTGGCAGGATTCGAAACCTAGATTTTTTGTACAGAACATCTGATTTGTTTCATTTACCTTCCAAGCTTTTTTTACACTTTAAAGGTCCTTTTCATAAATCTTTAGTTGTTAAATGTCTCATTCGTATAATTCAAAGCATCAATGTGACTTTTTTGACGGCTTCGGAACATGCACTCTCAAGTCTCAATATCGTCCCTTGCCTTGTCAGAATCACGTTGTGTATGATTATCAGCCAAGCATAGAAGTGAAGTTGCACCAAACCGACTGCATACATTTTGATTTTCATTTCATGCCCTTGAAATCTCCTGTTTAGTGTTTAACACTGATTGGTGCTCTTCACACAAGTATTATGATGAGTGTGAAGATGTTAACAATATTGTGTACATTGTGAGCAACTTGGTTCTGAAGGATTTGGTTTACCGACTCTTTAATAAATGTCATTTCAAAATCTGACTTTCCATTTTACTTTGAATTTCTTTGGGCTAGACTAATGTAGGCCAAAATGGTCATTTGTTCATTTTTCCCAAAAGATATTGCAAAATGTTCCTGTTTTAAAATTCGATTTTTAGAAAATCGAGTTTCAAAACAGAGGTATTTTACTAGATAGTTTCAAAAAAATGGCATTTTGCTACATCTTTTGGGCAAAAGGGGCAAAAGCCCATTTTTGCCGACTATGTATATACTAACATTTCCTACCTCAATCATAATGCCTCATTCATTTGCTTTATCCTATGTTCAGAGTCATTTCTCATTACAATCTTTCTTAATCCTGATGATAATGCAACTAAAACTCCCCTAATCTCATCATAGCTTTACATGATTTCACCTTCGGGCAAAATTGTTATTGATTGTTATTCCCTACACTTTCACAACAAATTTTAAGTGGCAAGTTGCTATTGATTGTTATGGATAGATGAAAAAGTAATTTAAGTTGTGAATTTGAATTAAAACCAATAACAATTCATTACTTATGATTTTGTGTTGGTGCAAACAATTTGTTGTGAAAGTGTCGTGAAAATGTTGTAAACATAACATTTTTATCTTTCTTGCCTCAATTATTATGCCTCGTTCATTTACTTTATCCTATGCTTAGGGTCATTTCTCATTACAATCTTTCTTAATCCTGATGATTATGCAGCTAAAACTCCCCTAATCTCATCATAGCTTTACATGATTTCACCTTTGGACAAATACCAAGGCCGATTGCTTGGAAAAAGTTTGTGGCACCTTTACTCAAACTAGTGCGCTTTTGAGAAATTTCCAAAATGCCTATACTGTTTGTCCACATTATCATTTAACCCATCCTCAATTGTATGCATATATGATATGTATATTGTACGTGCTACTTTAAAAGTGTGAGGGAAAATGTCTTTTTCTTTTTTTTTCTTTTTTTTTTTTTTTTTTTTGAGATAGGACTAAACCACATGCAAGGACTAAACTAACAGCTTATACTTTCTTACCTCAATTTCTCTTATGTATGTTGTGGTCATATAATATTGAGAAGAGACTTAACATTTATATTAAAAAAATGGACGTGAATTAAATATTGCCTTCATAATATAATCATAGCTTTGTTCTCATTTTATGAGATAGAGAAAGTTCAAACCCTATGAATATTTGTACTAGAAGATTCTTTTTTTTCCTCTCATTTGAGAAGTGGCAGCCATGGGCGTCTCTACAGCCAGCCGAGGGGTTCATTAAAACAAAAATTATATATAAATTTTTTTTACTCTTAAAATAAAATTTTGAACATTCTAACTCTAAATTTTTTTTAATCCCAATTGAAATAAATTTAAATACGATCATCTTAGTGCTACTTTCACAATATTATTTTAAAAATAATTTTACAATAAAGATTAAGTGATAAGTTTTAATTGGTTTTTGTCTAGACCCACAATCAACATTACCTTTTTACAATTGCTCATTCTTTTAAAAAAAAAAAAAAATTAAATAAACCTTCTATCTGAACTCTAGCTTACTTTGCCACTGGCCGCGAAATGAAACTGTTTTTCGTTGCACTTTTCTTCTTCATTATCAAAAAAATACACCACTTTTAGCACAAAAGAGAGCAAAAAATTACACTACATGTACAACCAACCAATTTGTATCTATATCTGTGATTCTTTCCTCATTACCTCTTTCTCCCTCCTACGTTTTCTTTTAATCTAATGAAGTAGTTTGATGGGTGCTCTATAGATTTCCAATTCCAAAAAGTTATTTAATACTTGCTCTAATTATAAGAGAATGACCACTTGTATGGTTAAAAAGTAAAAAGTCATATACTTTAAAAGCAAAAACTTATATCAATTACTATTTTTTTTTCTTTGTTTCATGTTTACTCCCAGTCCTACTCCTTGGTGTGTTATTATTCTTCTTTATCGTATATCTTTATTTAATTGATATTACATATAAATATAATAAATTATTATTAATTTGACAAAAATGTATGATTACTTATTTAATTATATTTATTTATACATTTAATGACTGACTGACTGTTGTCTTACTAATCTTTAAACTATTAATATTTTTTTAGACTATTGTACAATATAGTAGTATTGTATACTAAATTGTATTTTGAAATAATATTTTATATTATTATATATAATATGAAAATTGTATATACAGGAAAAATAATTAATCATTTTATTTTTTACTCACTCACAACAAATTCCTAGCTCCAACACTATTGACCCCTCTTGGAAACAATCCTGGAGCTGCTACTGGAGAGAGCTCATAACTTTTTTTTTTAATAAATTTATATTTTTCAAGAAATTATACATTTTTCAAAATTTTGAGAGGCTTAGGCCCTGTTTTGTTATTGTTAGGGGTGGATTCATTTTCTTTTTTCATTGTTTGAACTCATTTTTTGTTTCTCAAATCCTAAATTCATTTTCTCTACCCAACTCATTTTATGTTTGGCATTATTTTCTACTCTAGTTTTTGCTTCTTCTTCTTCTTCGATTTTTTTTTTTCACTTTATATTTTTCAATTAAAAATTCAACATAATTGTGAGAGAGAGTGTTTTTTGATGGGACAAGTCAATGTTATGGAACCCACAGATTTGGTTTTTTACGAAAATGTCATTGTATTCATTTTTAAGAAAATGAAAACATCAAAAAGTTGTATTCAATTTTTGTATTCAAATCATTTTTTTTTATTATGAAAATGAAAACTAAATACAAATACAAAGTCAAACAAGTTTTTAGTGGTGGGTCCCATGAAAACTAAAAATAAAAACAGAATACAGCTCTTTTTTGCTCAAACCAAACAAGCCCTTATTATCTCATAGAACAATTTCATAAATCCACTCTCTCACATGCTAGACTCACAATTTCATAAATCCACTCTCTAACATGCTACATAAGATGATTTTCTCATGGAAGGAGGAGAGGGTGATCCTAATTAGTAATCTATCTTCTTCTATTTTTCAATAATCTCATTATAATCTATATAGTAAGACATATAAACAGCACAATTTAGAAATTGGGAGACCTATTGTAAATGCATCTTTGGTTGTCAAAGAGAAGTCATTTAAGCTATATAAAATTGGAAAGAGATACTTTGCTAAAAAAATGCTCATACTATATATCTATATACTTGGATAGCCCTTCTTTTCTTTGTCAAATAATCCTTACACCATTTTGATTTTATCTGTTGGGAAAGTCTGCAAGACAAATTGAAACCAATGTTTTTCAACCAAACGCATACAAGCAAATTTTTCCTTCTAATACTTATATGATGACAATGACATACTCACATACAAATTCTTTTTTTTTTTTTTTTTGGCTAGATAATGACATATACATCCATTTTTGGGTTAATCCAAACACACTTATTTGAGGTGCTATCAATATAAAAATATTAGCACCATAGAAATTATCCAATCCCAATTTTTGGGGTTGCATAATTTCAAATGCCCATTCCAAGTGCGCTATCATCACTACAATCTAATCAATATGATAAGAGAAAATCTGGGCATCTTGCTTGAAGGTTCTCACTGGCGGACAAAAAAAATTAAGTTTACTTGCCTTTTAAATTAGGCTATTTTGGAAAGACTTTGAATCATCATTACTGCTACAATGGGTTGTTGAGTCAAATATAATGGCAAGCAACAAGAGCAAAACCAGCCCCATTAAAGACCACCTATCCTATACTTAGTGGTGTTCAAATAATTACACATTTTCTTTCTAAAACCCCCCCCATGTTGCTCTGCTTCCTTAGTGCACAACTGCACATGTTGGGACTTGGCCTATTAGCCCCACTCTGGTGCTAAACCAGCAAAGCATTCATGTTTATTTTAGACACATGAGAAAATAAAGTTATATATATCGATGGGGATGCAAAATTTGTGGTTGATTTTGAGTCCATCTAAGCTTTACAAAAGGTTTGCAATTGGGAAATTTTTGTAGATAGTAGAGGGTATATATAAGAGAACTGGTAACATGTAAGCTTGAAGTTAAGTTTAGTTTCAAGTGGGTGTTGAGGAGCTTAGATTGTGCAGCTCATAGCTCCCATGGCTGCTTGCCTTTTTGCTTAAGAATATCCTTTGAGAGCGTTTTGTTTACTCTCAAGTCAGATAGGCCAGTTTAGTTTGCTTTGCTTTGATTTTGTAATCTGTGGTTACTTGGGGTTCTTTTGTGAAATATGTCGTTTCTTGCTACAATGAATTACCAGGTTAGTAAAATATAGATTATAGACAGTGACAAGTGGATGTGATAATTTTTTTCCCTCTTTTTATAGATGCTGTAGGGTTTGAATTTATGTCATTAACTCTCCATGATAATTATTCTTTACTTTCACACCAAGACACCAATTGTTTCTTTTTTATATAGATGATATTTGAACTTAATTCTTTTATAAGACAATTAAAAGACTTTACTAGTAGGACGGTAACAAACTTAAGTTAGTTAGTTTGAATTTACTACATTATTGAGTCATTGCGTGCGTATGCAATGATAAACGTCTTTCCATCACTAATTTTAGTGGAAAACTCAAATTATTCCTTACAGTCTACCCATGGTTTCAAACTAAATATTAGATTTTAAAATTTTTTAATTAAAAATCTAAAATTTCAAATTGCTTTAATTCATCCCAGTCATTAGTAATTAAAAATAACAAAAAGTTAATTAAATTACACCTTAGACTTTTCTTATGCTAAAGAACCTGTCATATGAACAACAAGTAGTATTTTGATCCAAATAATAAATAATTAAAAAAACCCCTCAGAAAATGATAACATCTTCCTTAAAATGCATTTTTTTCATTACAATTTTAAAGTCATTTTGTAAGGTATTTTTGTGCAAAATACCATATGGGAGTCAGGTGGAAGAATTTGTTGTATTTAGATAGTGTGTATTCTTGATTGCACATTGTGCCTTAAACCTTTGCTTGAAATCACACAAATTCCTTCACGTGAATTCAATGAGGCAAATCTTAAAGAAAGTACTTAAGAGTGCCAGAGGTTTCATTCCATAACGACAAGATTTGTTCTTGGGAAAAAAATCATTATAGAAGAATATCAGAGATTCTGGGCTACTATGATAGGAATGCGAGTAAGACACCACCGCCTCGTTAGGCGAGTTGGTACCCGGGCTGTATAGAGACCAATTACTTGGAGGTTCAAGCCCCTGCGTTTACCTAGCCAAAAAAAAAAAAAAAAGAATGCGAGTAAGACATTTATAGAGGTTAGATAAAGGGTATAGGCTATAAAAGTTTTATAAGCTTTGACTGGTTGTAATTGTTATAGTAAGTTTTTCATGAGATTGGATCCTGCGAGTAGTTTTCCATTGGAAAGATTCTTTATTGATTCCTCACTTTGTTACTATGGGTCCGTTTGAATACAGTTGAAAATTGAAAACACTGTAGCAAAATAATTTTTAAATGTGTAAATAGTACCATGGAACCCATTTTAATGAAAAATTTGCAAGATTTGTGGGGCCCGTGAACAGTGCACGGATGCACTGTTCACGCTGAAAAGTCAACAAAATCGGCTAAAAAAAACAAACTAAAAATGCAAAATGTAGGAAATGCCAACGCAGGAAACGCAATCCAAACCGCACCTATGGCTGAAATAAATACGTTTGCTAGCCTATTTGGGGTAAATCATAACTTGTTTGAATTAATCCCCTGCTTAAGTTGTTTGAGGTCTAAATAAATATTTTTTATTTGAGATTAATAAAAATTATCATTGCAAAGAGTCTTATAGTTTAATTGACATTTCCTCATATATAAAGTGTTTAGGGATTTGGAGAGGGGATGGGGGGAGGGGAAGAATTCATTGTAACTATCTCAAAAAAAAAAAAATCATTGAATTCCGAAACTTAAGAACAAATATCAATAAAAGAATTTTTAACAATATCATATGCCAAAATATGGTTGTGCATTTTCAATAGATTTTCATTATGGTTATATATAGTAAATTCCTTGGAAAATATAATAAACACAAACAAATTCATGGTTTCATAATAATAAAAATCACGTTATAAATTAAGACCAAAGTATATAAATAGGTTAACATACTGCCCTTTTTTTTCCTTGTGAACAAAAATTACCAATTTGCATACTCTACCAAATGAGATTATTATATGGACTTTTTCATGAGTTAGCCAAAATTCAAAAACAATCCTCTTCAATATTAAACTCTTTTTTTTTTTTTTTGAGAATATCTTTGTAGGGTCATGTTTTTCAGTCCAAGCCCAAGATGTATGACATCTTGGACCAGTGAACCCAGTACAATAAATTTGTAGAGAGTGGGTCAAAGAGCCAGGCTTTAGTGCACGTATAACAGTTAATATGGTGTTTGTCACGATCAAGCTGAGATGAACTGAGTTTATCTAGGAAGATTGGTCCTCGGCACAATCCGAGGAGCCTTCTCTAGTTCGCATTGAGTGGTGGGGATTCCAGAGTCCCTCCTATTTGCCTCCCATTCCCTCCTTTTTATACCCCCCTTTCCTCCTCTAACTTTTTAGATTCATTGCATTGCTCCTTGTCCCATCTGCCCATCCCTAAAGTTGTTGGGAGTGATTGTAAAGGCAGGGAGGCATGGTTATGTCAGGTACGGAGCACTGTAATAATGGCAGCTTTTCCTTAGATATTTCCATTCTTTCCGTTGTCCTTTTCTGTCTTAGTACTTACCCTATTTCATGGAATGACCCGGAGTGTCACTACCAGTCGAAGGCTACTCCCTTTGTCCTCGGCTACATCCATGGCCGAGGAGGGTTCTTCCCATGGCCGAGGAAGGGTTCTTCCTTGGACTGGGCCCTTGGCCCAATGTAGATATTGACATGGGCTTCTTGGTCTTTTACTCCCCACAATCTTTAATATTAAACTTAGATATGATCCATTTATATAATATTTACAAATATTTTGTACAACCTGTTTTATAAATTGTGGCTAAGTATATATTAAGTATCAATTCTTTTACTATCACACACTTTGTCACAATTTTTGTCACAATTGAATAACATGTGTGACTATGATTGGTAAACCATTACTTTCACATGAACCCTTATTAGACTTCTTATATCCCTAAATTAGACTTTTAAAAAAATGCTAGTTAGAAAAGGGAGATTTAAACTCTGGAGATCTTTGTTAAAAATATCAAAAAATGTTAAGTAGTTGAACTATAAAGGTCGAGGATGAGCTTGTGTCTAGTGTCTAATTCCACAGGACACGTTAAGATATAGACACGTGTCTGTATCTTAGTGTGTTTAGTGAAACTGGATATTGGACACAAGCCGTGTCCCAAAGGTAGCCACCTAAATTAGTCTTTTTAATACCCTTTTTCTTCCCCTCTCAAATTTTCACTAGGTTTTCCTAAAACACACACCATCTTTTTTGTTGCCCCCTCCTCCACCCACCACCCACCATCCAACCCACATTGGAACCCTATTATGGTAATGTCAATGATTGCCAAATTCTAGATGCTATCACAACTCAAAATCCACAAAATCTTTGACATTCCCAGCCTCAGTCACCTCCTCTCCCGTGACATCTTCATCACAAATATCAAAAGTTTCCAGAAAGGACTTGATTAGGTGGTAGAAGCATGAAAGGACATTAGAAATTATATTACATGGACAAATAAAAATGTTTAGGATAGAGTTGGCAACTTGCACAGGAGGTTCACTGCACAAAGACTAATACATAACTCAAAATATGTGTTTTCGAGTACACATCAAATACATCATGCGGGCCATCTAATCTAAAAAAAAAAACCTATACTGTGCACGGTTTAGCCAATCTAGTACGGCCCAGTTTACCAAATTGAGCGTTTGGATAAAAACACATTTGTATTTTTTGTGTGGATCTTGTGTACTGTTTACGAGACTTGTAAATATGAATTTTAATAATTTTTTTTAAAAAAATTAGGTCTCATGATACCATTCACACATTTAAAAATTATTTTGTTACAATATTTTCAGTTTTCAGTTTCCAACAATAAATAATATCTAAACAATGTAAAGTATGTACTTTTTTTTAAGCTTTAAAAAGTTTAACTCTTATCTTTTTTTTTTTTTGTTTGAGAACTTGTTTAACTCTATCACTCAGACCAAGAAAAAAAAAAAAAAAAAAAAAAAAAAAAAAAAAAAGGAGAGCAAGTGACAATTTAATGCTTTAAGTTGACCATCTAAATCTTCCATTAAATAAATAAAATAAAATAAAAACCTTGACCATATACTGATGATGGAGATTTATGTCATCTGATAGTAACTGACAAATGTGGATTGTGGACTTTTTTTTTTTCCCTATCATTGGGCCCTGTAATAATCTGGAATTTGGTCAAGTTTCCAGTTGTATTTTTGTGTCGGAAAGTTGTTCACTTGGGACCGGCTCCAGCCTCCCATAAATATTGTGGTTTTGTTTGTCAAATCACAGTCCTATTAGGTGTACATTTATTAATTTACTATTATTTTTCGGGTTTTAGTCTGTTCAACTTTTGAAGTATAAGGTCGTTAAATAAAATATTTATAATTTAAATTTTGTTCACATAACATAAAGAACAATCATTATGAAATAGATATTATATTAACATAGGTTCAAATTCAATCATAACTATAGAAATTATAAAAAAATGTGAACCTTTTTCTGTACATATATGTATATAGCTTAATTCAGAATTGATAATTTAACTAGACCTTATCATATATGATGCATGAACTTTTAATAATTTAACAAACATGTCTAGAGATGTTTGACTTTAGAGATAAAATACTAAATCAAATGTTATGTTTAAGGGCAAACCACAAGTAAGTAAAATTGTTTTCCACACTCTTAGAAAATCTCTAATTATCGTTTACCCAAAAAACAAAAAACTATAAGTACTTATTTCCTTAAAAAAATAGCAACCTACGTTCAAAATGGAACGTGTATACTGGAAATGAACATGGAATATTCTATTTACTTTTTTTTTCTTTAATCTCGAAGAACTATAATAATTTCTTAATGATTGATTTGCGGCTGATTTCTGCTAACGTGATGATTTCAAAGCCTGGGATCATTGAAAAGTCAGAAATAAAAATAGAAAGCTTACATTGTTATAAGCATTTTTTAGATTATCTTTATAAAGGGGAGCTTTCGATCTGTATTAAATAAGAACTGAGCTCTGTATTGTTCATCCTGAAAAAAAGTAGAAGAAATAAGTATTAAGCTGCATCCTTGTCCCGAGGTGGTGGTGGTGTTAATCAGAAAATAAGTATTAAATCATAGGCGGCTATGATAGGTGTTTTATAATGAAATATAGAATACCATAATTTGGCAAATCAGCTAGGTCCTTGAAAGGACTTCACATATGTATAATGCATTTTTCAAAAGTCAATTTTATTCAATTTATTGGAACTTGGAAGAGTGTAGAATCTGTAGATACTAGGAACTAGACAGTGAAGGAAGCATAGGCCCAGATCCACCAAGTGAACCCAAAATTTTTTAGCTTCTAGGTGGGGGCAGACATGGAGTACCTTGAAGGCCTACTTTAGTTTTTTTTAGAAGCAACTTGGTAAATTTATTAAGGATGTGGAAGAACATTTTTTGACCACACTGTGAAACCTATGACATAAATTACATGTCTAGCGAGGTTATAAGTTACGGAGTTATTTTGTTTATGAGCATGTGAAAAACTCTAATAGATTAAAGAGACCCTTCAAAAATCTTCACATCATAAATCAAAAGACCATAAGGAGCTAGAGAGCTTCAACATGTAAAGGGAATTTGAGAGCTTTAACAGCAACTAAGGCTTCTTGGTTACACTCTTTGCAAACACTGTTCTATTTACTGATGATTTTTTTGAAAATCCATTTGTTTTCCAGTATTTGGCTGTGATCTTAAAATGCTTAAAATTACTTCTAAAAACATTTTAAGACATTTGATTCGTACAGAAAATTAACATAGCTAATTTAACAAATCTAACATAATGAAGAGAAAATCCACAATACCAAACTTCTAACAAATTATAATCTTACAAAATTTAACAAAAAATGGATAGAAAATACATAACACCAACAACAATCCAGCCCATATCCAGTTGATCACCAAAAAAAAAAAAAATCTCATAATAATTTCAATATTTTCCCACACTTTAACAACAAATACTTTTCCATATCTAAATGTCACTAGATCCGATCAATTTAACCAATCTCATCATTTCAACACTACACAAATATGACTCATTAACATGAATTATCACCCCTTAAGTTTTTTTTTTTTTTTTTTTGGCTGTTCATGGATATGGCTTGTACAAGTGCATAGATGCACTGGATACAAACTTCATCCATTGTTAATAATTTGATAGTTGAGAGACGTAAAATTTTAATTTTAAAAGTCTTTGTTAAAAACATGGACATAGGAGATGCCAATTGAACTACAAAACTCAGTTTTGGACACTTACCTGTATTGTATCGTATCCAGTACATAGATACATTAGACACAAACTTTACCCATTGTTAAAAATTCGATAATTGAGAGAGAGGTAAGATTTGAATATTAAAAGTCCATAGTGAAAACATGAACACTAAAAATACCAATTGAACTACAAAACTTGTAAACCACCTTAAAAAAAGAAAAAAGAAAAAAAAAGGTGTGGATTCCACGTCTAAATAGTTCAGCACTCCCCATTCTTGTCCACAATTGGGCGGTTAGAAGCCCAATGAATGGGCCGAGAAAATTGTTACGCAGAGAGTCCAATAAGGAAAGAGAAGATTCTCTTCCCTTCCGTCAGCATCTTCCCATAAATTGATTACCAGCTATAATTCACTACTTTTTTTTTTTCTTTTTTTTTTTCAGATAATTCAACCGATAAACTTTCTAGTGTTTTTTTTTCAGATAATTGATTTTTGTGTTTTTTTTTCATCTTGTGGTACTTTCTAGTGTTTTTTTTTTTTTTTTTTAAAATTAACTTTTTAGTGTTTGAATAAAAAATTTAAGTTTAATCTCATTTACACTAAAAATTAATTTAATATCTTATTCTAATGTTAAAAAATTATCATAAAAAAATGTTCACCACAAGTTAAAACTTAAAAAAAAAAAAAAAACATATATTATTAACAGTGGGTGAACACTCCGCATTTGCCTAAAGTCAAAATCAACCAAAAAAAAGTCCCGACCCAACAAAAACACGGCCGCAATCACTTCAGTAAACTAGTAACAGACTGAAAAATAAAACGTACATATCCACTTTTCAATCATTCTCTTTTATTTACTTCTTTCTGCTACTGAAAAAACCAAACTAACTGTCAAAAAAAAGAAAAAACCAAACTAAAACTTTTCTTCTTTTCTTCTCCACTACTAGGGCACACACAGAATCTTCATCTTTCTCCACAGATTTCAAAAGAAAATGTCAAACTTTTCCAATCAGATCAGAGCCTCTTCAGCTCTAATCAAACGGCTTAAACACCACCACCACCACCGAAGTAGTAATCCGCTGCTGCTAATGCAATCCAGATCCTACACTACCAACGAGTGTCATCGTCCAGCCATCGTTCAAAAACGCAGCCTCGACATTCTCCATGATCCTTGGTTCAATAAAGTATAACAATTTTCCCTTTCTTTCAATTCACTTTTAATCAAATTCTTGACTTTTTTTTTTTGGTTGTTTTGTTAATTGAAATTGATTTGATTGTGAACAAAAAAAATTAGGGAACGGCGTTTTCAATGACGGAACGGGATCGGCTTGATCTTCGGGGACTTCTGCCTCCAAATGTCATGACTCCAGAGCAGCAAATTGAGCGCTACAGTAAGTACACACACACACACACACACACACATATATATTTATTTATTTATTTTTTGGTGAGTTACTGTTAAAATAGAAAGAAGAAAATGAAATGATGTAGATAGAACTGTAACAAGAGAATTAACGTGGTTTTAATCCGATTGTCACTTGTTTACAAACCTTGAAACAATTACACGATATTGCTATTTTAGGCGCATATTAATCGCATATGCAGTGTCTATGTGTAAGAGGAATATTATTAGAAAACGACGCCTATTTTGGGAGCCTGAAAGAGCGTTTTTAAACCCAAAATTCTATTTTGCAATAAGAGAAATGATATTGAGAAATAATATGTCTATAATATTTTCACAACATTTTTACAACAAATCCTGAGTAGTAGGTTGTTAGTGGAGGTTCTTTTTGGGGCAAAAAAGTAATCTTAATGTTAGACTCAAATTTGAACCAATAACAATTAACCACCTGTGATTTGTTGTGAAAATGTTGTAGACGTAGCATCTCTCTATTATAAGCCCTTATAGCTTTATTATGAACGCTCATTTTAAACACGAAACACAGTTTTGCAACGGCCTATAGAAACGCACCCGTCAGTTTCTTTAATTATTGATTGGTTTTGTATGTGCAAGAGGAATCGAGAATCAAATGAGCACTAGTTTGCTTCACTGTCTAGTGGGTAGAAATATCTGGTATTTTTTTGTGTTTGGGGGGTATCTTGGGTGATGCCTAGGAATGTGATTGAGATGCTAGAGTATTGACAAGGAAGATTTCACTGACATAAAGTCTCAAAGATTTGGAGGTATTTGTGTCATGTGGGGATTTTGGCGAGAGAGAGAAATAGAAGAATGGTTTGATGGAGTTGAGAGTTCTAATCATGCTATCAAACTGAGTTTATTGAGGTCCCTTTATGATTGGTGTGTCACGTGTGCCTTAAGTGGAATTCCCACGTTGGATTCTCTTGATTTTTTAGAGCACTTGGTTATATGATTGTAATACTTTATGAGCGGTCTGCTATGCATTCTGTGTGCTTTTGAATAAAATTATTTTTTACTTATATAAATAATGTTTACCCCACAGGTTTAGGGTGCTTTAATAAATTTATTACTCCTTTACTAAATTTCTCATTTTTCCAAGCTAGCATTTTTTTTTTGTTTCAGCAATATTTTTGCTGGTTTTTGTTAATTGACAGTGGTTGACTTGAAGAGGCTTGAAGTGCAAGCAAGAGATGGACCATCTGATCCAAATGCTCTGGCGAAATGGCGGATACTTAACCGGTTGCATGATAGGAATGAGGTTATGTACTATAAGGTGGGTTGAAAACTTTATTCCTTTATATCTACTCTATATTGACGTGCATATATCATTGGAAATTAGTGTTATAGTACTTCTTAATTAAGTGATTATCTAAAATAGTTGCTAAAATTGCCTGTGTGGAGTTGTTTTGATCTTTATACTTTAGTAACGAGTAGATGATTTGACTATTTTAGGTATAAGAAATGGAAGACTCCTTTTTTTTTTTTTTTTTTTTTTTTTTTTTTTTTTTTTTTTTATGGTGTGGTATAGAAGGAAATTTCATAAAATTCATTTAACATCCTGCAACTTTAGTTATTTGTTAGTCAGGCTTGCAGGTCAGTGTTGGTTGCATATCTGTTCAGTTTAAAAAGTTTTATGAATAATATCTTTTGCTGTAATTGTGTTACCATTTTCCACCTTGATTACTACTATTAACTCAGGTGTATGTCTCAAAAAGATGTCAATTTTATCTTCAATTTCAGGGTCCTTGGTCCTTGTTCTTTATCCTTTTTTATTCTGAGTTGATTCCACTCTTGTGGATATTGTACATGTTAATTAAGTTAATAACACAGAGAGTATAAGATTGGATAAGATAGAATGGTCGAGAGGAATATATGTGGCTGACCTGGTTTTCCTCTAGCCCCTCAAGCTCTCAGAAGGAACAGAAACCTCCAACAAAGATCCACCCCTAAGAAAATAGGTTTAAGCATAAGCAACCTAAATAGAGCCAAAAATTACCAAAATGATTCCATATAAACCTTATATCAGAAGCATTATTCCAAAGTTAGTGATTCAGAAATTTTGAATCTTAGGAACCAAACTAATCACTTTAGCAATTACCTCTACCAACAACTTACCAGCAGTAGTAAAAAAATTCTTAATGGCCAAGCCTACCTTGTCTTGTAAAATGCTCCTGGCGGTCCTGCAGAAGTGAGCACCATAGCCATTAGGATCAGGAGCTCTGAATCCATTCAAAGAAAACAGCACAGCTAAGCTCTTCATCTTAAATATAATGTGCATGCCCTAGATTATTCCCCATTTTTTTTCATGATAAAGAAATCCCCAAAGTTGTGGGTGGCACCTCCTCCCCACCTTGGACTTACAAGTTGTGTGTTCAAAAGTGGAAAACACACTTTTGGGTTATTGTCATTGAGTCATATTAAGGAAGGCAAGGGGGAAAAAGGAGAAATGTGATGAGGAAAGGAAGCGCAGCAGAGAGAGAGAGAGAGAGAGAGAGAGATTTTGAGGCAGGGTGCTATCCTCTACTGATATTGAATCCCTGTTTTGCCTGTGTATATTTTCTATACTTGAACGGTTTTCTTACAGAATAAAGACAGATTGTTTGATGCCCAAATAAAAAAAGTTTCTGAATTAAAAAAAAAAAAAAAATTAAAATACAAGAAAAAATTGATGTGGAAACTGCATTTAAGAGCCAAGCAGAATGCTGCAATCACTAATATGTGGCACACATGGGCTACAAAATTGGAAGGAAAGGAACTCTTTAGGTGTAAAACATGATATAATCTGCTGAGAGAAGCATGGTGCACACTCACATACCCACTTAATACCCCTTCTGCCTGCCTTGGTCCAATAGGTGTCATTTTTCCATGTTTAAAATCAAAAAGAACAATTTTTTCTTCACATTGAAACATAATAGTGATGCAATGAAGCCTAGTTCTACTGCCTTGTAAAACCTTCAAATAAGAACTTCAGTATGACATATTCTTTACCACTGTTATCACTTCCACCAGGCAACTATCATATGTTACTTCTTCCAAGATACTGGCATGCCATCACCATCACCATCATAATAGTGTGCACAGTGAACTTTCTTTTAATGAGGACATTTGTCTCTTCATTAGCTTTGCCCTTATATTGATTTTGGGTTTCTAAGGAATGATACTGGTGTGGACTTTGTCCTGTGTCAAATACTCTGCCATGTTTTCTCAAATGGCACTTCCACCCACAATATAGAATGGGGGCGGAGGGCGACGTCGTGGGTTCAATACCCATTGGGTAGGTGTGTGACTTAACCATTAACAATAAATCATATTCATGCTACCGCACTTCCATCAAAATATTGACCTTATGTTATTGTTTGCATTTCCTGCTGTTTGGGGTGGTTGCAAACATTCTATACAGCTAATCTTATGGATTTCATTGTTTAACAGTTAAAGTCACAACTTCATTTCTGAAATGGACAGGTTTTGATCAACAACATTGAGGAATATGCGCCTATTGTTTATACTCCAACTGTAGGTTTGGTTTGCCAGAATTACAGTGGCTTGTTTCGAAGGCCTAGGGGAATGTATTTCAGTGCGGAAGATCGTGGAGAAATGATGTCTATGGTTTATAACTGGCCAGCTGATCAGGTTTTCTGTTATTGACATTGAGAATCATTATTATTAATTATTGATTTATTTTAATTTCCTGATAAGTAATAAAAAACTTGGTCTGCAGGTTGATATGATTGTTGTCACGGATGGAAGCAGAATACTGGGTCTAGGAGACCTTGGAGTTCAAGGAATTGGAATTGCGATTGGGAAGCTGGATCTATATGTTGCTGCGGCAGGGATAAACCCTCAAAGGGTATTTCTTGGTTTATGTATCATATCTTTCTATTGCGATAGTTTTATGCATTTATATGAATATACGCATCCAAAAACACATGCAAAAAAGTAGACTTTCTTGAGTATTATTGTGAATGATGTTGTCAAATATGCATAAACAAAACTTTGATGCATGAATAATAAAAATTTTAAATTAACAACTCAACTCAACTTAGCCTTAATCCCAACTAATTGATTTTACCCTGCTATAGGTACTTCCTGTCATGATTGATGTGGGAACTAACAACGAGAAGCTGCTGGAAGACCCCTTGTGTAGGTTCTTCTTCATTCATTTGTGGTGATGATGTTGCACCTTTTTTTTCGTCATTGCAATTCATTCTCAAATGTGAAGCTTGGTGGGTGAGCTGTGGTAGATTTGAAAGTCCATGCTGCCTTGCATAATAGCTCATGTGTTTTTGGTTCAAAATTTAAACTATAGAATCTTTTGCTGTTAGCTGAATGTTGGCATTGGTGGGTTGATCTACTATTGTCTCTCACATGAGACCTATTCACCCACATCATATTGGCTGGCATTTTTTTTCTTCATGCCTCATAGCATGGACATTTTAATTAGGCTAAAATGCAAAACCCACCCCCTATGTTTCACCGTAATTCATTTTAGTCCTCTAAGTTTCAAGGTTATTCAAGGCTTCTCCATGAACTTCTGTTAAATGTTGCGGATAATTGTTCAAATTTTTAATTTTTTTCTTCAAATTTTTTAAATTAAAAAAATTCAATTAATCATTGAAAAATATTTTCCAGAATTTAAATGAAGGCGATGGAGAGGCCTTAATTGAATAAATTTGAAACTTAGAGGACTTAAATGAATGAAAGCAAAGTTAGAAGACTGAAATGAATTTTGGTGAAACTTAGAGGGTGAGCTTTGCATTTTAGCCTTTTAATTATGTCTATGAATCTTGCACCCTGTTTTTGCTCAGTTACATTCCCTATATTTGCCCTTTTTATTCAATAATGCCAAATTGGAGCTCAGGCTTTGAAGATGATGTATTCTATACTGCTTGAAAATGCCATGGATTGGGAAGCTTCAGTGAAGTCATTATTATAGAGACAAGAGGAGGGGATGGAATGTGATGGATAGGGAAGCTTCAATGAAGTCATTATTATAGAGACAAGAAGAGGGGATGGAATGTGAGGGTCGTGGGGGATTTTAATGATTGGGAGTTAGAAGGGGTGGCTTTATTCCTCCAACTGCTAGAATCTCATATGTTCCCATTAGGGAGGGGGGAGATTAGATGAGGTGGAAGTTGAAGAGTGGTGGGGATTTTAGTGTTTGATCTTCTTATGAGGCGTTACGGGGCTCACCCCGTGTTCCTTTGGAGGGCCATATGGGGAGCTAAGGCTCCTCAAAGAGTTTCCTTCTTTGTATGGATAGCAGCATGGGGAAAATCCTTACTTGAGGGTGGAGATCAGATGAGGTGGAAGTTGAAGAGGAGTGAGGATTTTAGTGTTCGATCTTCTTATGGGCATTATGGGGCTCATCCCTTGTGTCTTTCCTTTGTAGGGCCATATGGGGGGCTAAGGCTCCTCAAAGAGTTTCCTTTTTGTGTTGACAGCAACTTGGGGGAAAATCCTTACTTGTGAGAACCTTCCCAAGGGGGAATTTCCAATTGTGAGTTGGTGGTGGATGTGCTGATGTAGTGGGGAGATGGTGGACCATCTTCTGTTACATTTGTAGTGTGGCATTTGAGTTGTGGAGTTTTGTTTTTAGATCATTTGGAATTCAATTGGTATTACCGGGCAAGGTTGTTGAGCTATTATGTGGGTGGTGGATTTGGGGAGGGAAAGAAATCTAGAATCTTGTTCCTTTATGTTTGTTGTGGACTATATGGCGGGAAAGAAACTGACGAACTTTTGAAGATGTGGAAACCACGAGGAGTCAATTGCTAGCAACCTTTACTAGCTCCTTATATGAGTGGTCTTATGCATTGGGTTCTACAGATAGTAAATTCCATTGAGTCATTCATTGAGTCATTACCTTTGTAGATAATATTTTTCATTTTATTTCTTTATGCTTCTTCATGTCATTTTTTACATATATTATAAAATTATTCTTGCCTATAAAAAAAATCATCTAAAAAGTTGTATTTACTTTCATTATTATTATTATTATTTTATTTTAAATTTTTATTGTCTACTTGAATGCACAAGTCCCACTTAAAAATAAAATTTTTTATTTTTGATTATCAGATTTGGGACTGCAAGAAAACCGTCTTGATGGTGATGAGTATGTTGCTGTCATTGATGAATTCATGGAGGCAGTGTTTACTCGATGGCCGAATGTGATTGTGCAGGTAATTCAAATGTTGCGTATGCTAATTTAATCACTAGTAGTTGGAATGCATGATGACATTTCTTTTATTATTATCAAAGGATGAGATAAAAGACACTTGGGTTTGTGCAGTTTGAAGATTTCCAAAGCAAGTGGGCCTTTAAGTTGTTGCAGCGTTATAGAAATACATACAGAATGTTTAATGATGATGTCCAGGTAATTAAATTCTTGGTTATATCAAAGCATCTCATTATTTTTACTCACAGCAATATCCACCTACATAAATTTAATCTTTCTCAACCTCTCATGTCACATATCCACCTTCATAAATTTAATCTTTCTCAGCCATTCATGATAATGACAACATTTCTGTTGCTTAATGTTTTAAGCTTTGCTGATAAAACCTATTATGAATACTAATGGTACCATGCATCTATGAAACTTATGGTCAACATAGCACAGCATTCTTATATGTTAATATTGTTGCTGGTATTTATGTGATCATATACGTCGCGAAGATAATTGTTTCTGTACAATTGTACTAATTTCTAATGCTAGAAACATCCTTTTGGGACTCACCATGCCATCTTGCGTCAATTAAAATTGAGTTCTACGTACTTGAATTATTCAGTAAATACTTCATCAGAAAGAAAAAAGAGCTATTGGGAACTGATTGTCAAACATGGCTTTTAAGCTCCAGTCATTTTACAAGACCAATACTTACACTTAGGGTAGAAAAATGCATATCAGCAATAAGGGATTGGTAATCAATAACATGTCTGGCACAAAAACGAGCATGTAAACTTTAGCATGTACAAAAGCCAGAAGATGAACTGGTACAAGCATCTGTATGTCAAGGAGGTAAAGTTAGTTAATATCTCTTATTATAATCTTTCTTCTATGTCATTTGTATCAATTTTTTAACCATGGCATGAATCTCTTTGTGATTATAGTGAGTGGTGTTTGTATGTTTGCCTCTGTACCTTTTGTGGATATTGTTTTCTATTGTTTCATTGATGAGTATATGCTTTTACGAATTTAAAGATCTGAGATATAAGACATAGACCACGTTAATTTGTATTAGATTTCAACATTTAGGAATATGAATGTCAATTACTACTGGCATGCTTTGAATTCATTCGTCTTACAGGGAACTGCAGGAGTTGCTATTGCTGGACTTTTAGGAGCTGTTAGAGCACAAGGAAGGCCAATGATAGACTTTCCAAAGCAAAAGATTGTCGTTGCTGGTGCTGGAAGGTTAGGCTTTTCATTTATATAAAGGAGAAGAATTTATATATATATTTTTTATTTTTTTATTCTTTTTTTGGGGGGGTTGAAGAAGAAATGGTTATGGAACATAATCCCAATAATAAATTTTTTGCCCTGGGAAATCAGACTCTACTTAATACCATTTGGAAGTTTAGAATGTGCTACTCAAAGAATTACACTCAGATGAGAGCAAGAAGATTAATTTTAGTTTTACTTGTTAAAAAAAAAAAAGGAAGATATATTTTATCTCAAGAGAACAATTCAATCTTTAGATATAATATAATCTGCGCCTCAAAGACATGCACAAAATCCATAACTGAATTCAGGATATTTAAATGGAGCAGCCGTATAGAAAAGGTGATCTCAGCAGGTTTGTGATGTTCATTTTGTGTGGGTTTGTTTACCATGGTGTTCTCTTCATACACCAATAATCTTGCAACCTGTTGATTGCATTGTTGGGAGGCTTTTTCAGTTGTGCCAATGCTTCTCAAGGATTTAGTTCATCTGCAAATAATGTTGTGACCCAACAGTAAAGTTCCTGCATGTTTAGCACAAAATATCAACTTTAAGGTTTTCTTTGCTTATTTATTTATTTATTTTACCGCTTGCAGTGCAGGAATAGGGGTTCTTAACACTGCAAGAAAAACAATGGCAAGGATGTTAGGAAATAATGAGCATGCTTTTGACAGTGCTCAGCGTCAATTCTGGGTAGTTGACGCCAAGGTCAGTAGTCATGCTTCCAAATTCTGTTTCCAACTGTGCTATAAGGTCACAAGTGGCTGTACCATCTGTGATATGGAATTTCTATAATCTAAAATTGTGGATGAATTTTTAAGTTATGGATTGGATACTTTGGATCATTGATATTACACTATGAAAGACCCCTACTTGCAGATTTGTTCTTTTATATCACTAAATGCCCTTGACCAGTATGTAAAATGATTTCCATTGGTATCAATGTGTTACAGAGTATTATTTATCATGCCAAGCTTTACTTCTATAGCCTCATGGTGTTTAAGAGGTTCTTAATTCTAGTTAATGGTAGCCCTGCTGATTTTTTCTCAAGTTCCAAGGGACTAAGATAAGAAGACCTGCTGTCTCTGCTCATGTTTATTTTGGATATGGAGGTTCGCAGTGGAATGATAGATCAGACAGATGTTGCTTTTTATGATGGATGGGAGGAACAGGGGTTCTTTGACTGTTTCTCACCTGTTATTTATTGATGATACCACAATTTATTTGTGATCCAAATTGGCGTACATCAGATTCTTGCAGTGTTTTTACATACTTTGAGGCATCAGCAAGTTTGAGGGTGAGCCTAAGAGTGAGATGGTACTCTGAGGGGGCAGTACTGGAGGTGGAAGCTTTATCTACAGTGTTACACTTAGGTGAGTTCACTGCAGTTGACTTATTTGGGTTTGCTGTTGGGATCTTCATTTAGAGCTCATAGTGCATGAAATGGCATTGGGAAAAGGGAGAAGAGACTAGTAGGGTGGAAGAAACTATATCTCTCTAAAAAGGGGGGAGGGGGGGTCGAATTACTTTGATCAAGAGCTCTTTGTTGAACTTGCCAATTTACTTAGTGATAGCAGCAAACTTTGGCATTGGCAGCGAGAGTTAAAATTAGGGCTTTGATACCATATTGTCTCGGGAAGTGTGTTTTGGAATTTCAAAGTTAATTACCCTGACACACATAAATATTATTTATATATGAGTGATTACATTGATATTATTATTTGGCCCCTAACTTAATAGAAACTCATAACATGTCTCTTTTCACAATGCCTATGAATGTCGTTAATCTTATGAAAAAATCACACCAGGGGTTTTTTTGGGGGGGTGGGAGGGAGGGGTGGAAAATACCCAAATTTGCCAAAAGCTTTGTAGCTTAACTAGTTGGAATCTCCTACGGTTTCCAATGGAAACTTCTAGGGTTCAAATACCCCCTCCCCTGTTGTAACTATCAAAAGTATGTTCTCTGCTGTATAAAGTTGGGTTGGGGATTTAAAAATTGAGCTTGTTTAAAAAGGCATTGTTAGGGAAGTGGGTATGGAGGTTCACTAAGGAGAATGAGTATTTATGGAAGCGACTGGTGTCAGTAAAATATGGCAAAGGGGATTGAACGTCTAATACACGGTGGGAGTTTGGAAGACCATAAAAGCTGGGTGGTATTCGTTATTTGTTAGATATCAAGTAGGGGATGGTAGCAGAGTTGAATTTTGGCATATCTTTGGTGCACTAATAGTACCCTGGAAGTTAAACAAAAATGAATTCTTTAGTGTGCATTCGTAATATGAGGCCTTAAGAGGGAATGGTACATTGGGTTTGCCTTGGAGGGCAATATGGAGGGTAAAGGCTACATTGAGAGTGGCATTTTGTGGGTGGACAGCTTCTCAGGTGAGGATTCTAACAATAGACAATCTTATAAAACGGAAGATGTTGTTGTGAACCAATGTGTTATTTACAAATAGGATGGAGAGTCTGTGGATCAATTGCTTCTGCATTGCCCAATAATGAGGGAGTTAAAAGAATTTTAGTTTTGATGCATCTGGAGTCAAGTGGGTGATGCCTAAAGTTGTATGAGGAGTGTTTCGATACAGGCACTGAAGACCTATTTCTTTTAGAGATAGGGTAAGGAATATGGCTCCCTTGTGTTTTGATGTGGCACATTTGGAGGGAATGAACTAAGAGGACTTTTGAGAGGCTAGAATTGAATATTGAGTGGTTAAAAGACCAAATTGTTGTGTCCTTATTATATTGGGATGTCTTTAGATGGGCGGAGGCCTTTGAATTCATTTGATTGTATTGACTTATTGTATTGTTGATGTGAAGGGTTTTCAATGAGTATAGAACCGGTATACTCCATGCTGCCCCCTAGTTATGTATCTGTAGTTCAATACAATTGGTTTTACTTATATGAAAAAAAGAGGCCTCCTTTCTTGTAATGCTGGTCTTTATCCTCACTCATTAATATTGGCTGGATATGATAATTAGACTTTGTATTTTGTCTTGTCCAGGGTCTGATAACAGAAGATCGTGAAAACATTGATCCAGATGCACTTCCGTTTGCAAGGAAGGTCAATGAAATTAATCGCCAGGAATTATGGGAAGGCGCAAGTCTTGTGGAAGTGGTTTGTGAAATTCTCACTTAGTTCTAATTAGTGAATTTATTTTATTTTATTTTATATATATACTTATCTCCGGTATTTGATTGTAATGCTATTATGTGCTCTATATACAAATTTGCTTTGTTCTTTTGGTATATATTTTGCTTGTGTTAGGTTATTGAAAATTGATTGATGTAACTGGATTTGAGACCTAGCCTTCCCCATATGTATATATATTTCTTTGCCAAGCACCAAGCTTTCCTGGTAATGAGGGATTCTGAAGCTATTCACTCAATGGGAAAGCAGCAATACAGAAGCTCTCTCTCTCTCTCTCTCACTCACTCTTGTGCTCACCTAATTTTCACCTCCTACAAAAATAAGAGGCATATGAGGGAATTAAATAACAATAAAGCTGAGGTTTGTAAGAGTTTAATCAGGAAAAAAATTGAGATTGGTAATTTAAGCTGATATTACTTATTATCAAGAACTGTTATTATTCTTCTGATAAACAAGTTTTATTGTTGTTACTTGTGCATTTCGATTAGATTCTTTTTGCAGCTTATGTGCAACTTTTTAAAGCCTCAATTTTTTCTAGGTACAACTGTACTTTTGCCAAATAAGCAAATCAAAACCAACTCTCAAGTATGATACACATGCGTAAATTAAAAGGGAAAGAATGTCATTTTGAATTGGGAATATTGTCTAATTGCAGAACATTTAAACTGTCTGCCTTATCATTGTTTACCACAGTACTGATCCATCTTGCCTAATCTTTGCTAATCAGGTACAGAAAGTGAAGCCTGATGTGCTTCTTGGATTGTCTGCAGTTGGGGGTTTGTTCTCAAAAGAGGTACCTAGAAAGGATTCATATTGTTCATTAATGAAAGTTTTGTCCTGTTTTTATTAGACTATTATATTAATGTATGAAACTCTTTGGGTATATATACCCTTTCTTGATCCTGCTTTAGAGATTATTATCCATTTTGGGAGTGGTTAGTAAATGTTATAGAGTTTGGCCTTTCTTGTCATTGTGACTGTGTGCTTATGTTTTTTAACTATGAACTTGCAAAAAGATTTAGGCTTAGTACATGCCAAGTCTGCTCCTCTATATGAAAAATTTTAAAGTGTAGAATATTCCTGTGTATTTGGGATAGACCATAAAGTTTCAAGCTTTAAGGAGTAGAGTTTAATTTTTGTTTGAGTTTAAGAAAACTGTCCAATTGTAAATATCGTAAAAAAAAGTTATCATCATATTCTTAATTCTTGGGTTTACCTATTAAATATAATAGTTTATTGATGAAAAAAGAGGATAGGCAAAGTTTCAATTTTGGGGAAGATGTTTCATTTGTAAATTCAATATTTACCTTTTTGCTTCTTTCCATCTTGAGGATTTAATTCTCAAGATTAAATTAAATGAACTACTATTTTTAAAGTTTTACCCCTAAAAAACTACTCTTTTAAACCATAAAAAATGTTATGATGCATAGTCCTTGATGAAATATTAAAAAGAAAGAAAATATAGCTAATCTATCAGTTTAAGAAGCCCTAGCTATTCTATCAGTTTAAGAAGCCCCTCGTATGCTATAGCCACGAACTATTTTACAACATTTTTACAAACTATTGATGTGGCAAGTTTTTATTAGTTCTAATAGGGTCCATTACTAACATCACATTTATGTTTACCAATAATTATTTGAAAATTACTATAATAAAAATGTTGTGAAATAGTTTGTGTCTGTAGTATTACTTAATTCTAAGAGATACTTATATAAATTAATATGTAAATAAATAATTTAACATCATGTTATGCTAATTTTTAGTTTAAAAGATTAAAAATAAATGATAAAGGGCATAGAATATGTCAAAAATAAGAAAACATTGTGCTTCCTAGGTTCTAAATGGAGTTGGATTGGATTCTTCTTAGTTTGATTTCCCACATTAGTTACTAGATTATTCTTGTTCCTGACTTTTAGTTGCCATTTGAGGTGGCTGGAGACCATTGATGATGTATACTGCAAGTCCTGGAAAAAAATTTAAAAGATACATCTATGCTTTTACTCTTAGGCTCTTAGCTTCTTTTGTGTTGCATGAAATAGAAGCTGTTTGATCTGTTTTTTTATGAGAAGGTTGTACAGAATTTATCTAGCCCAATTATTTTTATGATGCAATTCGTAAAATGAAACTTTGTGGGTAAAATATGACCATGCATGTTGCCCTCATAAAGCTTGGGCACATGGTAGTGAAAGCAGTTATCTAGGAGGCAAATGCTAAGTTTGGGAAGATATTTTCATTTTATATTTTCAATGGTATCTTGTCAAGTGCGTCTGTTAATCGTATTATGTAAACGGTATTTTGTTAGCCAAGTACCTTAAAAACTTTTACTAACACTTTGTCCGGGTTGAGAGAAGATGGAGAAAAAGTAAAGATGGGGGAGGGAAAAGGCAGGGAGGATAAGAAAAATCCTTTGTTTGGCTGGAGAGAAATGGAGTGAGGAAAAGGAAAATTGATGGATTGTTTTTAATTGGGCTCACATTTTTCTTTCTTCCCAAATTGGAAAGAAATGAGAGGAAAGAGAGTTTGTGCAGGGGTATCCACATTAGGTTTCTTTTTTCCTTTCCTTTCTTCTTTGTGAACCAAACACTTTAAAGGAAAAGTACTCTCCTTTCCTTACCTCTATACTCTTCCCTCCCACTCCATTTTGCCAAACATGGTGTAAGTTTCTGACAACTGACTTTTTCCTGCAAAATTTGATATGATGCATTCATTTCAGGTATTAGAGGCCCTTAAAGGTTCAACTTCAACAAGACCGGCCATATTTGCAATGTCAAATCCTACGAATAATGGTATAGATCTTTCATTTTCTTCCCTTTTTACAGTAGATAATTATTTTATGGTAATTCACATTTGTTCACAACTTTGACCATTACTTATTTGACTTATATTATTTTTTTATTTTTTTATTTTTTTTTTTTGGACAGCTGAATGCACTCCTGAGGAAGCATATTCCAGTTTGGGTGAAAATATAATATTTGCAAGTGGAAGCCCATTCAAAGACGTGGATCTTGGTATGTATTAAGGCCATTACATTTGACTGTGTTCTACTTTCATTTAATTAGTATAGTCTTACTTCAAGGTCTCTTCATGAGATTGTAATTGTTACTGAAAAATCAGATTACATGCGTAGTAATTGGAAGTGCAGAAATTGTTATTAGTTATGATATGTTTAATTTAGAACACGTTAGTAAAAATGCACCAGTTGTTACTCGTGAAACTGTTAAATTCGCTTATTATTTCTTAGATGGATGAAGAGCGTCTGTGGCTTACATGCTAATTTTGAATCTTTGATAGGGGACTTAAAACAGAAATTTCTCTTCAAAATACTTTTATATGATGCAAGAGCCTTAACTACTTTTGACTTCCACAGGAAATGATCGTATTGGCCACTGCAACCAGGGAAACAACATGTACCTCTTTCCAGGGTTAGTTTTATCTAGGGAGATCCAAGCTTGAGTTTCACTAAGTTAACTTTCCATATTAATAACTAGACTGTTTATGCAGCATTGGGCTTGGTACTCTTCTATCTGGCTCCAGGATTATTACTGATGGCATGTTACAGGCTGCAGCTGAGTGGTACTTTATCATATCTCCTTACTCACTGAATTGATATCTTTAGGATGAAAGTTCTAAGCCACTTGAGAATTATACGCCACCAAAACAATGTCTACACCCCTGCCTGCCATCCTCCCAAATATCCTTTAAAGGAAAAAAAAAATAGTAATGTTATCATATGTCATTAATTTTGTTATTTTATATTATAAATTACTTGCAGGCTTGAATAAATGTAATAGTCTAATTCATGATTGGTAATCTATGCATCATAATTACCAGCTCTTGTAGCCAACTGGCACCTCTCCCCCTTATATAAATGGAGGTCTTGGGTTTAACCTTTGCAAGAATTGGGATTTGGGAAGTGGGGAGAGGGTCTCCAACAAAACTAATTCAATCTTGTAGATTTTTTTTTTTTTTTTTTCCTCTTTCCAGTGTCTAATAACTTTCCTTAGCCTCTGATATTGTTTATTCTCTAAATCAATTGCAATATACAGCCTTGCTGCATATATGACTGAAGAGGAGGTTCTCAAAGGGGTTATATTCCCGTCAATATCTAGGTTTGTAATTTAACCATTCCCTTTCATTTTCTGTTTATTTATTACTTATATGAGGCAGTTAGGCAGATTTTATTTCTAGTCTGGTGCATTTCTGATGACCTAAACCATGTTTGCAGTATAAGAGATATTACAAAGGAAGTAGCTGCAGCTGTGGTGAAGGAAGCTATAGAAGAGGATGTAGCAGAAGGATACCGAGGCATGGATGCCCGAGAATTACGGAAATTTAGTCAGGTATATTTCTGCTGATCATAAATCTTGCAACTATAATATGATCCGAACTTGTTGGATGATACCGACTCGAATCTTGCTTGTTACTTTTGATGTCCTGGTTCGCCTTGCATGAATGCCCATAGATACAGAGGAGCAAGTTCAGCATTTTCAACCAATGAAAAAAAGAAAAGAAAAAGGGATGTATAGCATTTTTAGCTTTCTATGTAAGATATCAAGTTAGCATCAACATAAAGAATTTAGTTCAACATATTGTCTGCAACATGTGGTCAATTAAGTTTTTATCATTTGATGGGATTACTTTTTGCTTAGCCTCCAGCCATATTCCAATGTGTTTAATTGAGTTTGGTATTTGACTTTAGAATTTTGGAAGTCTAATTTTCAAAGGAGATATCCCACAAAGATTTGTTTCCCTCTAAGATACTATCCAAACACACACATTATGCCTTAGATTTTGGCAATTTCCACAACAATAAACGAAATTAAAAAGCAAAACAACAACAGAGAACATCTATCTGGAAAGTGAAAATGCTGGGAGTCTTTGTGGGCTTTTAGCAGGTTTTGTTAAATGGCAAAGGATTGGGAAAATGGCTTTAGTGTAGAGAACAAGAACAAGAACAAGAGATTATTCCATCATGAATGTTGATGAGACCAAAGCAAATGGCCTTAGCATAACAAGCCACTCATGGGCTACACATTACTTGGTGCTGAGGACATGCTCAAAGGGCGGGGATTACTCAAAATTCTTATATTCTGTCTTGTACTCTAAAATACGTGGTTTAATATTTGGCTTATTGACTAATCTTGTATGTAAGGAGTGGGCGTATACATGGTAAGCTGTCATGATAGGCCCCTCTTGGCCATCAATAGGCACTTCTGTGTGTCTAGCCGCAGTTCATAAAAGGTTGATGTCAGGATAAATATTTGATAGTGTAGAAGTCTTGGACCTCCAATATATGGTTTTTAAAAATAGCTACAGTTTATAAACTTTGAACATCTTTGAATTTAGGGCCTGTTTGTAGTTTCAGAACTTTAAATTTTATGATAATATAACTGCATGTCTGTTTTGCAGGAAGAGATTGAAGAATTTGTGAAGAACAACATGTGGAATCCAGATTACCCAACATTGGTTTACCGGAACGACTAACCTCCTACCAAAGCCCCCCATACCCCATACCCTCACAAGAACTGAACAACAGCATTGTTGTATGTAATAGTATTTTTTTTTTTCTTAATTTATATGTAAATGGCAAAATGCTCCTTAATTATGTTTGGGATGCATGCATGCAGTTCTTTAATTGTGTATTATTGAAGTAACCAAACCAAATTTACTGAAATAGTTTACAAAGAAATCTTCATTTCCAAAACACTATGTTTGCGATGGTGTTAGCTGGGAGCCTGGGTTGCGCGATGTACATGGAAGAACTGCATAGGATGATAACTGTTTAAACTGGAAGGCAAACTGTAAACGAATCCCTTCAAACAAGAAAAAGTGCAGGCTGAGCTCGTTGTCTACTTGATTGCCAGTTACAAACAGGTTGGTAAGTCTCAGTCATCTTGTAAGAGATCTGTCTAAGAAGATTTGACGGAACAAAGAGGGTTACCTTAATCTTGTTTTGTATGTTCACTGTTTTGTTTCGAGATGTTCTAAAATATTGTTCACTAAGTTAATAGATAAATTTCATAATTTCCTTTCATTTTCTTCATCTGAAAGTCAATATTCCCTTTCTATCCATTTGCTTTATTTAAATTTAAAATAACGAAGAATTAGTTATGGAAATTGATAAACTTTTTTACAAGACAATACATTTAAATGATTTTCTATTAAAAGTTGGATTTTTTCAGAGGTGAACAAAGTAAAATAAGACCGGGAGAGTTTTTATTTTCTTGGTGAAGGGATTAAATTAATGGGTTAGAACTTTAGAATAATTTTTATTTTTAAAGTTAAAAAAAACAAAAACAAAAAAAACACGATTAATCTTACTGTTTCAACCAAGAAATAAAAAAGACATTATAATTTGATGACAAAAAATTATTATAATTTTAAGAGAGAAGAAAAAGTTTTCAAAAGATTGTAGGTTGTCTCAAATGATAATAATTTTTTGTCCTCAAATTTTAATGTCTTTTTTTAGGGCAAAATGGAGGAAAGGATGTCATCAAACTTTATAGGGATGAGGAAGAAAGCAGTGGAATATTTCCTTCATTTTGTTTGGATGATTATTAGGAAAGGAAAAAGGTTGAAACTAGGGGGAACTTTCCTTTCCCTTGTTTGCCAAAAGCCAATGGTGGAAATTTCTGTCATGAGTTTTATTCAATACTTCAAAGCTAAACATGCGTGTGTAAGGCTCCAGTTGTCTTGGTATGATATCCTTTTTTGTCGGAAAATGTTTTTAGCTGAATACTTTATTACTCAAGTAACAAGTTACATGTCTTTAGCCCAAGTTAAAGACTTTTAGGGAAAGCTAATTGTTTTATAGGGTTTGGTTATGTTTCAGAAAATATCCTAAAAAACATTTTTCATCGTTTCATTTGTCTGAAAAATTACAAATTTATATATATATACACACACTATATTCTCTTACAAACATTAGATAACAATTTTAATTCACCGTTTTGAAATATGGATACAAAACCACTAAAATTAACCTAAAAATTAAGAACAATCATAATAAAATGGTCATTGAGGCCCATCTTATTTCATTTTTTATCCCATTGTTTTTTTCGAAACTCCTTCTTCAGCTAAATGAGATTTGTGCAAATATGACGATTTCAGCGAAGGGGTGAGGAAACAACTAAAAAGTAAGCTGAAATATGAAGATATGATCCATAACAAATTAAGCATAATTGCAAACTTTGCAAATTAGTACACATTAAGAAGGGTAAATATGTTGGTTGGTACATATTTCATAGATTGAGAGCTTGTTTGAAAGCTTGTTTCATAAATTCATAGGGTGCTTTGGTTATCATATTTTGGTCATAAATTCATTCGAAGGGCTATATTTTGGGTGTGTGAACTATAAAAATACTCCCACGATTTGAGAGTATTTTTATTGTGTCTATAAAGCAATGGACATCATTTTTGTTTGTTCTTTGATTTTATTTATTATAATGTATATTTCAAAAGTTTTACATTTCTCTTATTTATTTGCATTTTATTTTACCTTGTACTTTACCATCGTCTTAGAAATTTTTTTCCTACCAAAAAGAATCTCTAACCAAAACCTAAACAGAACATCCATGAAGAGACGTAAGCCCTTTTTACATAATTCCAAAGGCAAGATAGATGGGACAGATACCCAGGTCCCAGTACACAACTCCTCATGTAGATAGGGGAGAACAAGGGAATGCATTTGAAAGATGCACTTGTATCTGTAAGAGCATATCTACTTGCTTCTTTTTTCATTTTTCATTTTTTTTTTGGTCAACCATGGAAATTGCATTAAACTAAGAATTAGTCGGTTTGTTACATAGCAAGTTAGCTCTATCAGAAGCTATAATGCTTTCCACCACAGGTGGTGGATTCAAAAATACAACAAAAGAAGATAAATTACTTGCACCCAATTTGGCCAATGCATCAACACATTAATTGGCCTTCCGATAGACATGAGTTATTTGCTTGTTAGGTATCTCTCTCACTAGGTTCCTGCAATCAGTCAACAATGGTTCCGTTAACAGGTTGGTAATAGTATTGTTCATAAGCAAGACATCGCTTAAGGCAATCTACTTGCTTCTTTACGAACATCATTGACATACACTAATATTGGCTGAAGGTTTAGGGGTTTGAGTAAGATTGAGGTATGTGGAATTGATGTCCCTAACAACTCAGTAAATATGCCATGATATTCTTTTGACATTTTGATGTGATTATGCAATTTGATTTTTTTATTCTTAATTGCATTGTGAGTTTTTTTTGTGTGGTATAGTGTGTGTTTGGATACAACTTATTTTGCTGAAAACTTAAAACTGAAAATTGAAAACTGAAAACAATAAAAAAAAAAAAAAAAAAAATTTACTGTTTATTACTATTTGGCACTATTCATTGGCCTAAATATACTGTTCATGGCCAATGAACCGTGCATAACACGCTAGTTTAAAAAAAAAAAAGCCTGAAACGCAGACGCGCAATACAAACAGACCTATAATCCACAAATTTGTGATGTGAAAGGAAAGTATTACCCAGGTTTATAATTATACGACAAATTGATAATTTAAATGGTAAGAATCGGTAATTGAAACAACGTAACTATTGTGAATTGAAAAATAACAAATAGTGTAGTCAATTCAAGATGATCAATCTCCTAAACTTGAGAAAGAAAATAGACATTTTTGGTTAATTTTCTAATTAATTTTCATTAATGTATTCAACGTACATAAATAGCTAAGGATGAGATAACCTTATCAACAAATCATTAAAAAAAAAAGGAACTAATCCTATCCTAAAATATAAGAATTTATTTGAATACAAATAAATAACAATACTATTCTATCTAAGAATCCTTATTCTATCACTTATCTAAATTCAAATAATTTATTTAGTACCCAAGTCATAACAGTAACACTATTTATAAAAAAACAAGATAGCAATTCTAGAAGAGGAGGCACAAGATTATATCATAAAATTTATAATACTTATTATATTAAGTCGGTGCAAGCATGACGTATTAAATCTAACTTTTATTATTAAAACAAATAATTATGATATATAGCTTAAATAATATAAAGTAAATAATTTTTTTTTTTAACTTTTGAAATATTTTTTTATAGTATAATTTTGATTAGAGTAATGTTTTTGAACTTTTAATTAACTCCTAATAGAATTTAGGAATTAAATCTGAAACCAGTTAAAACTATAAGGAAACTATATAATTTATATAAATATTTAAAAAATATTATCTAGTGTAAGGAGACTATAGCTAAAGAGAGTGTAATAACTTTTTTTTTTTTGATGGGGGAAATATGAAAATTCATTCATTTGAAATTGAGTTACAACAGAGAGAAACAGAGAGGACATAACAAGCACAGCAGAGACTTACAAGCCACAATCCTCTAAGATTACATGCCTCACAAAACTTGGACACATATCCTTCCAAATCCGGGAGACACCAGAGGAGCTGGCAGCTCTTGCTAAATCATGGGCTGCTCTGTTGCCACTCCTTTTCAAATGCTGAAAAGAGCACCAGGAGAAGGAGGAGGAGACATCTTTGATGTTCTGAATGATGTGCCCCTGTTCACTGCCGGTATCACAGCCAGAAAATACCCTGAATAACTGAGAGTGCATCGGACTCCACAAGGACATGGGAGATTCCCAAAACTGAAGCAAACAGCACCCCTTCTTGCAGCGCCAAAGCTTCAGTAGTTTCTGCAGAGAAAGCCGCCTGTAGGACTTTGCTTGACGCTGCAATGAGAGAGCCCAAACAGTCGCGAATCACCACACCAATACAAGAAGGTCTATCATCATCAAAAGCAGCGTCGTCAACATTAACCTTGTAGAAACCCGAGGGAGGGGCTTGCCAAACCGATGGGGAAGGAGGCGGAGAAAAAATAGGGAGGGTGCAAGCAGCTTTGTACTCGCCCAGTGTTCTATTTGCCATCTCCCAAACCTGCCCTGGAGGAGTGCCAGAGTCATCAAAAATAGCTTGATTGCAGTTCCACCAGATGGACCAAGCCACTGCAAAGAAAAGTTCCAGGTCATTTAGGGAACCTTTATCAATAAAGTCAAGAACAATGTCCACAGGATCTCTGGCTGAGTGAAGAACATCAACTGGACAATTGTGCCAATATGTCCAGGTTAGCTTAGCATGATCACAAAGGAAGAGAGCATGGGCAGTGGATTCAATAGCCATGTCTCAAAGAGGGCAGAAACTTGAACAATGAATACCCCTGTGACTTAAATTGAACATAGTGGGAAGGCCATTGACACAAAGACGCCAAGCAAAAATTTTGAGTTTTTGAGGAACTTTTTGACTCCAAATCCTTTTCCACAGTAGCGTTTTTGAATTTGATGAGGAACACTCCCCAACCTCATTTGAGTCCACAAGGGAAGAAGCAATGTGGTATGCGCTTTTGACAGTAAAGACCCCCCGCTTATTGCCAATCCAAATAAGGTTGTCTTTGGGTAGATTATAATTAAGGGGAATTTTTAAGATCTTGCTAGCATCATAGGGCAAAAACATGGACTTGACCAAATCTACTTTCCACCATTTGGTATCATTATCAACAAGGGAAGATACCATAGGATAGTCGTCAAAATCAGTTTGGGGCATAATCACTTTGAAAGAGGAGGGCGTTGGCAGCCACTTATCCTCCCAAATATGAATTCGACGGCCATTACCCACCCTCCATCTAGTGCCTCTCTTAATCACCTCAAGACTATTATGAATACTTCGCCAAGCGTAAGAGGGATTGCTTCCTTTTTTGGAGTTGAGGACTTCATCATGGGGAAAATATTTGGCTTTAAATATCCAAGCCATCAAAGTGTTTGGGTTGGTGAGGATTCTCCAACCTTGCTTAGCCAACATGGCAAGGTTGAAAGCTTGGATGTTTCTAAAACCCATACCACCATGGAACTTTGATTTACACATCTTCTTCCAACTAAGCCATGATATTTTGTTCTCATCACCCCTTTGCCCCCACCAGAAATTCCTCATCAAATTTTCAAGGTCTTTGCAAAGTGTCTTAGGGAGTTGGAAGCAACTCATTGTGTACGTGGGCACTGCTTGGGCAACCGCCTTGATAAGGATCTCTCTCCCCCCAATTGAAAGGAGCTTTCCCTTCCAACCAGCCAGCTTTTTCGCCACCCTTTCCTTAACTTCCGCAAACACCAAAGCCTTAGATTTGCCAATGATGGAGGGGAGCCCCAAGTATTTATAGTGCCTGGAGTCTTGCATTGGTCCAAGGATATTTAAAATGCATTCCTTTCTCTCTTGCGGGCTGTTAGGGCTGAAAAAGACGAAAGACTTGTCGGTATTGATTTTTTGCCCCGAGGCCGCTTCATAGCGGCTGAGGATGTCAACAAGATGCTGACATTCTTGGACCGATGCTTTGCAAAAAAAGAGGCTATCGTCGGCGAAGAAGAGGTGAGTAAGGGAAGGGCAGCCCCTGCCGATAGCATTTCCATTTATTTGCTTGTCCCGGGCAGCTTTGTGAAAGAGAGTGGAGAGGCCTTCAGCACAAAGAAGAAAGAGGTAGGGGGAAAGGGGATCCCCCTGCCTTATGCCTCTTGTGGGGGTAATGTTTCCACAAGCCTCACCATTGATAATAACTGAGTAGGACACAGAAGAGATGCAATTCATAATCAGGTCCACCCATTTTTTAGCAAAGCCCATCTTAATCATATCCTCATAAATAAAGTTCCATTCTACTCTATCAAAAGCTTTACTCATATCTAGCTTAATAGACATGTAACTTTCCTTCCCCTCATTCTTGTGGTTTAAATAATGCATAAATTCAAAGGCTATTAAGATATTATCCGAAATAAGACGACCCGGAATGAAAGCACTTTGATTTTCAGTGATGATATTTGGGAGGATTAGTTTGAGTCTATTAGCAAGAACTTTTGATATGAGCTTGTATGTAGTGTTGCATAGGCTAATTGGGCGGAAGTCTGCCATTTTTGAGGGCTGGTTGGATTTTGGGATAAGGGCAATATTAGTCTTATTAATTTCAGATATAGGCATATTTGAGTTCAAGACATTTAAAACCATGTTTGTGATATTTAACCCTACAATGTCCCAATATTTATGGAAAAAGATTGCAGACATACCATCCGGTCCAGGAGCTTTGGTTGGGTGGAGCTGCTTGAGTGCAATGGTGACTTCATCTCTTGTAAAGGCCTTGGTGAGCTCAGCATTCATATCCTCCGTAACACACCTAGATAATGCATGGGTGACTTCATTAATTCCACTTGGAGAGGAGGTGGAATAAATCTTCTCAAAATATGATATTGCAGCAGCAGTGATGCTGTCCTTATTCTCACACCAAACACCGTCCTCATTCCAAAGCCCCAAAATGGTGTTTTTTTTCCTTCTTTCCGAGGCGTGGGCGTGAAAAAACTTTGTGTTTCGGTCCCCTTCCTTGTACCAATGAGTCTTGCTGCGCTGTCTCCAAATGATCTCTTCACTATCCAACAGATCATTAATTTCTCTTCTAAGCTGGTTGACTTCAGCCCCCTTATTGCCTCTGTCATCAATGGAAAGAGACGAGAGGGCTCTTTTCTTTTCTTGGATTTTCTTTGTAATATTTCCCACTACATTCTGGTTCCAAGTTGAAAGAGCAGCAGCACATCTTTGGAGGTTGGAAGCAATCCCATCCGGCGTGATGGCAAGGGTGCCGGAGTTCCAGGCAGCATCAATGACTTCTCTGCAATCATCTCTTTTGGTCCACATCGCCTCAAAATGGAACCTACGATTGCGCTTATTAATCGGGCGGGAGGGGTCTGTGGTGATAAGAATACAATGGTCTGATGTTGATTCAACCAGATGATGCACAATTGGATCCTTGAAATGATTAAGCCACTCAGAGTTAGCAAAGGCTCTGTCCAAACGGAGCAAAATTCTGCTGCTCCCCTCCTTCATATTGCACCAGGTAAAATCAGGGCCACAAAACCCCAAATCCTTAAATCCACATAAATTCACAACTTGCCGGAATTTGTCCATTTGGCATTGAGAACGAAGAGCACCACCTGCTTTTTCAGTCATTGAAAGAATTTCATTAAATTCACCACAGCAAAACCAGGGAAAATTAAATTGACTATTAAGAAAAGAAAGGAGTTTCCAGGAATCTTCCCTAAGATGAGTTTCAGGATGCCTGTAAAACCCAGTGAACCTCTACAAAAAACCATTGCTAGATTCTGTAATAACCGCATCAATGTGATAGTCTGAATAGCTCTTAATTTCCAGAACAGTGTCATTGGACCAGAGCAGAGAAAGGCCAACCCTACGTCCCCTACTAGGAACAATAAGTCCATTTGAAAAACCCAGCTTGTACTTAACTTTCTCCATATGCCTGCTAATCAATTTTGTCTCCGAGAGGAAGACGAGTTTGGGATTCCAACGTCGCAAATAATCACGGAGCGCAAAAACTATCCGGGGGTTCCCAATTCCCCGGCAGTTCCAACATAGGGAATTCATTGCTCCCGGTGGTGCTGCTCAGCAGTCACCGCCGATCTCTCAATGTTATTTTGTGCTTCAGTTTGACATGACTCACGTTGTTTCTTCTGGGGCTTGTTTACGTTCTCTGCTAGAAACTCACACGTTGCTGCTCTTTTGGAACCTGAGAGTCTAATTGGACTTTGGTCATTAAGATTAGTGTTTTGAGTTCCCTTTCCTTGGGCTCTAGCAATCCTTTTAATGCTTCTTCTTTTCGAGCTTAAAGAAATGTTGCTGGACTCACTAATAGGTTTGGGGCTGTTAATGGGCTCCTTTGTATTTGAAGTGGTGCTGGTGGGCTCACTTGCATGGGAGGAATTGTTAATGGGTTTCTTTGGGCTGGTTGGTTTATGGGCCTCTAATGCATGCTTAAAACAGCCCACAGCAGAAGGCATGGCTTCTGCTTCCTTTCCTGCCTCTACCGGCATTTGGGCGTCACGTGAAAGCTTTTCTAGAGAGGGTGTAGGGCTCAAGGAACGTACCGTGTTGTCGCTTCTCTGTTTTTCTGCTGACAGTGTGTCTAACGTGTAGCCTTGGTCCTGGTTCATGTTATTGGAGCTCGTGTGATTTGACTGGGCTGATGAGAGCCCCATCTTCTCCGATCCCATGCTCGCCGGACTGGTGTTCATCGGAAAAAATCGATTACCAAGGTCCTCATCCATTCGTTCTTCATGCCCACTACTGCTCGCAGCTTTTTGTTTTTCCAAACCTCCCCTGGCTCCATTGTTTGCACGGAGCCAATCCCCATATTGTCTGCTGCATTCAGACCTGTCTTGAGAACTAGAGCAGTGCTTTTCATCATGACCCAATATTCCACAGAGAAAGCAGAAGTTTGGGAGCCTTTCATATTTGAAGGTGACCCAATGTTTGTCTCCTTCCATGTTTACAATGTTTCCACCCCTTCGAAGAGGCTTGTCAATGGGGATGTCCACTCGTATTCGCAAAAATTTTGCTTGTTCCGACAACCAAGAACGTCTATCAGATTCAATATATTTGCCCAGCTTGCTGCCAAGATCCTTTCCAACTTCCTCTGTCATACTTTCAAATGGAAGACCCCAAACTTGGATCCAGAGAGGAGAATGAGTGAAAGAGATGTTTGTTACTAATAAACCTTTCCTCCATCTGCAAAGGAGCAGGAGGTTATTGTCGAAATTCCAGGGACCATTTCTCTCAACCCATTCTAGTTGATAACTTGAGCTAAATTTGAACTGAAAAATATTTTTTCCTACATCAATGATCCGTAAATCCGGACCCATCTTCCAAACTGATCTAAGAGTTGATTTAAAAGCTCTCATGTTTTGGTTTCTGTCAGCTAGAAGCCGGCCAAACAGACTCAGCTCGCACTCTTCTAAGAGGTTTGAGCTGCTAGCGGTTGATATGGAGATTTCTTCTTCTTCCTCTTTAGTAAGTTGGAGATGCTGCAATCCATCAATAACTACTTGTTCCATCTCAATGGCTGTGAAATATCAAGCCCCAAGGGCTACTAAAGACCCAGGCTGGACCCGTATCAGATGAGGGAGTGAGAGACTCGTGCTAGAGCGAGAGAGAGGAGCTCCTATTGAGGGAGAGCTGAGAGTGTAATAACTTGCCACATAGAGAAGATAATCACTTAATAACCATGACTTCTATGGTGCAATATTTATTAGTATTTAGTATAATATGTGATATAAATTGATTTATGGTCTTTTATTTCGGTGTGTGTGTGTGTGTTTTTTTTAATGGTCTTATCTCTTTCTTATTAATTTGTTGTGTTCTTTGAGTTTGTGAATCGTTTCAAAATTTTTTTTTTTGATAATTTGATTTCTCTCTTTCTCTGATATTTTTCTTTGAGTCCAACAAGCCGATTGATAAATTTGGTTATGACTAACCTATTGGTCAACAAAAAGTCAAAGATCTATCTATCTGAATTGATCAAGTCAAGTGACGAGTTGACCTCAAATCTTTTTTTTTTTTTTTTTTTTTTTTTTTTGTTGAGATACAGTTGACCTCAAATCTGATTTGTATCATTTCGTGATACAATTAACCCAATAAATGAATTGTGGAAGAAGCGCTTGATAACATAGGATTTCAAATTTATAGCATTTTGTTGATTTAAGTCTTAATTGCTATTTTCCAAATTTTCCAATGAAGATATATATTTTTTTTTGGGGTTAAATCCAATGAAGATTTTTATGCTTTAAATTTTCTCTCCCTCAATTATTAAATTTAGAAAAAAATTAATGTTAATGAAAAACGTTTTATTTATTTATTTATTTATTTTTATAGAAGAAATGTAAATGAATAACCTTAACTCATAAGAAAAAGACAAAAAAGCTAAACACATATGGCGCTTAAAACACGGTCCTTTGTTGTTGAATGTTTACTAAGAATTGCCACGGCTTCGGTCCCTTCAGACCAACCTTCCAATAGATAGGCTACTCTCTCTCTCTCTCATCATATACGGCAACAATTCCAATTCCGCCAATCCAATTTTGGACTCTTTTTAATTTTATTACCTTATAAGACTTTGGAGTTTGGACCTCAGCCGCCAAACCCCCACAACGTCTCGAATCCAATTCATCCACCCAGTGGTCCCCACATCCCCCAAACAACAAAAAGACCATTCAAATTTCAAATTTTCAAACCGCGTCCGCGTCCATTCAATTTAATTACATTTTAAAATTAAAATCAAAATCCAAAAAGAGTAAGTAACAGTATCACAAATTTTTTCATAATTTTGTCACAAATTTACTATTTAATAATTTATAAACGGTAAAAATAAAATAATCAAAAGTTCATAATTTTACCATCCATAAATCATTACATAATAAAATTGTGATAAAAATCATAAAATTTATGACACTAAACTTACTCGTTCCAAAATGGAATAATTTTGGCAACCTCACAGTTTGTACGCACTATACAGTGGACCCCACCAATCCCAACGGTGCACTGCACACCGCCTGCACTATATCTATTCTCTCCCCCTGTTCAAAACTTTTGACTCTTGTTCTAAAACTTTTAAAACCATCCAGAAACCGTTCGGTAAATTCAAAAAAATATCTCTCTTTTCTATTTTTAATTTTTTTTTATTCCTTTTAAACTCTCTGTTAGCGTTAGCTTCTATTCCAAGTCAAAATATTATCATATATTTTTCTTTTGTTGCTTGCTGCTTCTTGCTTTTGCTTCTTCTTCTTCTTCCTGTCTTTCTTAGTTTGAACTAGTACGAGTCTAGGGTTTCGATATTTTCGGAGAGACTGTGAGAAATTTACGAGCTTTTTGTGTTCTCTTGTTTGGATTTTTGTTTTTTTGCTGTGAAAAAAGAAAAAAGAGTTGAAAGGATATGGCGACGATGGAGAGTTTGATCGGATTGGTGAACCGGATTCAGAGAGCTTGTACTGTGCTCGGTGACTATGGCGGTGGAGACAACGCTTTCTCTTCTCTCTGGGAAGCTCTTCCCACCGTCGCCGTCGTCGGTGGCCAGGTCCCCCCCCCTCCTCTTTTCTCACCTTTTCTTTAACTTTTTAGAGAGAGAGAGTTTTGACGTAGAGAAAGTTTAGGAGTCAGGAGTGATTTTCTAGAGAGAGAAGATGAGTTCATAAGAAAAAAAAAGTGAAAATTTTCATTTCCGAGAGAGGGAGAGAGAGATTTCAAGTTTATTAGTAAGGAAAAGTTGAAATTTTGAGCTGAATTTTTGGTCTGATTGGTTGTTATTTTTTTTTTTTGGTTTGAAATGAGTGCAGAGTTCTGGAAAATCATCGGTGTTGGAGAGTATTGTCGGGCGTGACTTTCTTCCTAGAGGATCAGGTTAGTGCCTTGTGCTTCGAAAAAAAGCAAAAAGCTTTATTCGTTGATTTTCTTTTTTTGTTATTTTGCTAATGGTGATGAATTTGTGGTATTTGGACTTGCTTTGATCGTTGCAGGGATCGTGACGAGGCGGCCTTTGGTGTTGCAGCTTCACAAGACGGATGATGGAACGCAGGAGTATGCCGAGTTCCTTCACATCCCGAGGAGGAAGTTCTCTGATTTTGGTGTGTGATATTTTATTCCTCTTTTAGTGAATTACTTGTTTTGTTATGTGTGTGTATTTTAAGCTTTGTGAAATAAGCCGTAGTTGCTCAAAATAAGCTACAAATGGTTCTGTTTTGACTCTTAATGAAATAACAATCGGTTTCAGTTTTCGTGGGCCATAACTATGTTAAATATTATGTGTGAGATAATGTAAGAATTTGGATGAGACATAGTAGGTAGTCAGTATTACTGTATTAGTGCCTATATGAAAAATAAGCATTCGGTCTTCATTAGTAAATTTGGAAATTTTGATGATAGCTAGCTGTTATCAATGAAGTTTTATGAGATTCAACTAATTATTTTTGCCTATAATAACTAATACATCTCTAGCTGCTATTTGAAGCTTTTAAAGCATAATTGTCATGTCCTGTTTATGGGTATGCAGGGTTACCCTGCCTGCTATCAAAAGCCTCTATCTAAAGCTCTACCATTTATTCGAGAATTAGATAGAATGAGCACTTTATTTCTTTCAATGGGTTTACACTGACCTGTTTGTTGTGAAAGGAATTGTAGTCTGGGCTAGGCTTTCCTGCTCTAGAAATTATGGTCTAGCTGTTATGTTTGCCTTTGTTAATATGCGGGCACTTAATGCTGAAGCTCTCAAGTGACTCCAAATCAAGGAAAGTTATTTTCTTTAAAAATAGAGAGAGAGAAAATAGTGGTCCAACACAGGTTTCCAAGGGTATTTTTATAGAGGAAATCTATCTTTTGGGTAAGGTTTTGTAGGATTCAGCTCCAATTTTTTGGGTAATATGTTTAATGAAACTGGTTTGGTATTTTACTTAGGAGAATGTTAACCAGCACCGCTTGGTGCTGGTTAAGTGCAGAAAAGACAAAAAAAATTTGTCAGAAGAAGTAAAAAAAAATCTGAAATGGTACATACAAAACTGAAAAAAATGACATAAATTGAAAAAAAAAACAAAAACTGTGTCAGCAAAAAGTGCACGGTGCCGGTTAACACAACCGGTGCCCGTTAACACAACCTTTTTACTTATAGATAATCAATGGTTATGTGGTAGACTAGGTACTCTGTTTTAAGATTTTAGAAAGATGCTCAGTCCCAATTTGGTTACCTTTCATAAGCCATGTTTGGAGGCAAAGGGTAATCTAGTCTATTCTAGCAGTTATAATTTATATCTGGTTGTGTCTTTTAATCCTTGAGATTGAAAAGACCTTAGAAAATGGGATGGATAAGTAATTCATCAAAAAAGGAAGAAAAGAAAAGGATGGAGAAGTTATCACAATGTTGGGCTTCCATCATAGCTTCCTTAAGGACCTTAACCCCTTTTTTTTTGGATATATTTGGTCCCATAATTTGTGACCAGACTAGATAACCTTTTCTGTTTGTAGTTTTTCAGGCTTTGTTTAATGCTTAGTTTAATATTTTAAAACATGCCAGTATGCTCTAGCTTAAATGGCATTTCCTTCACCCATAAAAATGGGTGGAGGATGAGGTCATGGGTTTAAAACCCATTAGGTGCTTGTAAATTACCAATAAAAAAACTTCAATAGTCTAAAAAGCACCTTATTTTGTAAGGATTTCTGGAATTATTTTCAACTTGATTGCCTATTCAAATTTACTTTTGCCTTCTGTGGGGAGTGGCATGAGTTTAGAATTCTCCTCCTTGACTTGTATCAACATTCTTCAATGTATAAAGATTTCTTTTACATTGTTTATTGCCTTCTGTATCTAAGGGAAAAATGATGTTGGAGCTGATATTTTGCCTTCTGAGTTTTTTGTACAGCCCTGGTTCGCAAGGAGATACAGGATGAGACTGATAGAATGACTGGGAAGACAAAAATGATTTCTCCTGTTCCTATCCATCTCAGTATCTACTCTCCAAATGGTGCGTAAGCTTTATTACTTTTGTGTCAAATCTCTTTAGACACTTGTTATTTTGGGATTTTTTTTTTTAAAGTCCTTGGAGTTTTTGTTGCAATTATTGCTCCATTCAGAATGCATATATGATTTTCATTTGTCATTTGTGACAAGTTATGCTACGTTGTATTAATCTCCAGAGGACATTCTTTCCACAGAATATGTTTAGCTTCATCTGGAAAATCCATACTTTTTGCAATATAATCTTAATTTTTTTTTGAATGCATGACATTTTATGATGCTTGTGTAATACCATTTCTTTGCAATTTTAAGCACAGAAATTTTTTTTTCTTCAATATTAGTTAATTGCGTTGACATAATTCTAAACTGAAAAGAAGTGATAGTTTGACTGAAAAAATTAAATGTTAACTTCTCCCTCTAATAATCCAAAAAGCTGATGCAAAATGCACTAATGTGTATAAATTTGATCTTTTGCATGAAAAACAACTAGTCTCTGCAATAGTTGCTTGAGAAGAAAACATTGAATGCATGTTTTTGTCACTTGAGTATGGCTGTTTAGCAGTAGTTTGAATTGTGAAATCTCACTATTTAGCTTCTCTTTGCAAATTAGATATCCTTTTAAAAAAATCATTTAATGGTTTCTTTCTTATTGGATCCCATGTGCATGGTGCATTTATTAAAGGAAAGGAAGAAAAAAAAAATAATGTAAGAAGGGAAAGAAAGATAGACAACAAATTGGGTTCATTTGCTCTTGATGTCTCATACTGGGTAACGTTGCATGGCATGAAGTTTGAATAAATAGTTGATATCATTCTATTCCCCATGTTGTAATATATTTTTTTTACACTAATTCTTGTTTTCCTTCATTTGGCAGTTGTCAACTTAACCCTGGTTGATCTACCGGGTTTAACAAAAGTTGCTGTTGGTATGTTCTGTATCTGATAAAACTTCTGGATTATATGTTGATTATTTTCCATTCATTAACTAAGATATTTGTTCCTTTTTTTCCTCTTTCCAGAGGGACAACCTGAAAGTATTGTTGAAGATATTGAAAATATGGTCCGAACTTATGTTGAGAAGGTAATGGGACTTTTTCTCCTCAAAAGGGGTACATCAATGTGTAATGTGTGGTAGACCCTTTCATTTTGGTGATCTATGGTTTTTCACTGCAACAGTTTACTCTTTTAATTCTTTTAAGAAGCCTAGCTGCTTAGGTGGTAACATTTCCCCCATTTTCGCTCCAATTTAGCAAAGTCAATTTTATTAGATATGGTGCTTCATATATCGTGGTCTAATTTTTCCATAACATCATGAACAATGGAACTTTATGGGAATCAGTGATAGTAATTATTGAGATATTAATGAATTCCATAGGACACTTGGCATATTTTGCTCATTTCTTAGGCACATCTTAAGGGACACTTAGAGTGCCATACGGATAGGCTCATTTGAAAACATGATTGTTATAGGCAAAATACAGATTACACACTTTAAATTTGACTTGTTTTGAATTCAATCCTCTATGTTTCATTGTTTTTCTCCATTCCTACCCTTTAACTTTAATCTGTTTTCAGTCAATGAGCTGTAGCTCAACTAGCACCTCCTCCCCTTTATAAGTGCTAGTCCTTTTGTCATGTTCCAATCACTTGTTGGTTTTAGTATTTTTTCCAAAATGATGTTGTTTTGGTAGACTTAATGGTGAAGATTCGCAAGAAGTTGATGGAAGGACTATGTTGGAAGCAAATGGAAGTTAAAGGACTGAAAAAAAAAATATATATATATATATTGAAACTAGGTCAATGGGTGTAATTCGTAATCTAGCCTTAATAATATTTATGATTATCACATGTTCTGGATTGTTGTTATGTAGGATTTGATTTATCAGAATGAGCAGTTCTTGATCTGTCAACATTATTTATATATCACGAAGCTATCACACCCTAGATTTGTGATCTTATACTACAAGCTGTTTACATTTTTATGCTTAAAAGAACTGCATAGATACGGGTGAGGGGATAATAATGAATAAAAAATTCTTGGATTGTCTTGCCTATAATTGTTGCATGATGTACAATAAAACTAATTATTTCTTCTTTGGATCCTTGTTCTGCAATTTGTTTTGTTTTGTTTTGATTTTGCTTTGCTTGGTGGACTGGTATTGCGCTTAAAAAAAATCAACTAAAGATTTTATGGGTCACTTAATAATCTTTAGATTTTTTAATAATTTCCCTCTTCTCTTTCTCTCTCCCCCTCTAGGCAAGCCTTTCTGTCCTCAATTAGAGTCCAATGCCTTCTATTTTTGTCTCCAGTTAATTTTCCGTCCTCTGCTTTTTGCAGCCTAATTGTGTCATACTCGCAATATCTCCAGCCAATCAAGATATTGCGACATCAGATGCTATCAAACTTGCTAGGGAAGTGGATCCCTCTGGTATGTTTATGCACTTTTTGCAGAACTCTTGACTTGTCGCTTTGTTTAGCCTTCCCTTATGAATCCTGTTTGTAAATTGCACAGGTGAAAGGACATTTGGTGTGTTGACGAAGTTGGATTTGATGGACAAAGGAACTAATGCATTGGATGTAAGATCTCTCTCTATCTCTCACACAGTCTCTCTGTGTCTCTGTTAGTGTGAATACCCCCACCTTTATAAATGGATTTTGTCGATCATGTTAGCTTAGCTTTTAATTATTAGCTAATTTATCTGCATTTAAGTCTCCAAGTGATTGGGACTAACATTTCATTGGGTTGAATTGTATTCAGAGTAGAACAGTGTTTTCATGTACACTTTTTTCCCCTTTTATTGAAATGTTCCTTAAAACTTTGCTATAACGGTTTATTTTTGCTGGATGTCCTGTGCATTTTCTTGATTCAAAATTTCTTTGAAAAATATAAATGTCTTAAAATGTTTATATTCTTTTTGTCTTACATACTTTATATGCTCTCAGGTTATTGAAGGAAGATCGTATCGCTTGCAACATCCCTGGGTTGGAATTGTTAACCGTTCCCAGGCTGACATCAATAAAAATGTTGACATGATAGTTGCAAGGCGCAAGGAGCGGGAGTACTTTGCAACCAGTCCTGAATATGGGCACTTAGCCAGTAAAATGGGTTCAGAGTATCTTGCAAAACTTCTCTCCAAGGTTTTTTCTTGTGCATCTCTCTTGCAAATTAAAATGATGTTTGTATAGGATATCAAACTGATGTTGTGATCTTGATTATAGCACTTGGAGTCTGTAATTAGGGCTCGGATTCCAAGTATAACATCTTTGATTAACAAAAGCATCGAGGAACTTGAGTCGGAGATGGATCATCTTGGTAGACCTATTGCCACTGATGCTGGGGTGAGTGGCTTGAAGCTGTTGTAATTTTTTTGTAAAGAAGATGCTATTTATGCTTCCCTTAACTGAGGTATGATGTTGTAGGCTCAATTGTACACTATCTTGGAACTTTGCCGTGCATTCGACCGGATTTTCAAGGAGCATTTGGAGGGAGGGTAAAACATCTTTCAACTTCTCTTCCAATTTCCAGCTTCAGCTAGATCTGCCACTGTTTTAATTGTGATTGCAATGCTTATAATAATACTGCGTGTCTTTGGAATTTTTTTTCCCTTTTTAAAATTAGGCGGCCTGGAGGTGATCGAATTTATGGAGTCTTTGACAACCAGCTTCCCGCTGCTTTAAGGAAGCTTCCATTTGATAGGCATCTTTCTCTGCAGAATGTAAAGAAAGTGGTTTCAGAAGCAGATGGTTATCAGCCACATTTGATTGCCCCTGAGCAAGGTTACCGGCGCCTAATTGAGGGATCACTTAACTATTTTAGAGGTCCCGCTGAAGCTTCTGTGGATGCTGTAAGTTGTCATGTTTTTCGTACATTCTGTTTGTCAAGTTTCTTCTGGAATGCATTTCCAAGATTGCAGTAAGTTGTCAGAATCTAATTGGTAAAGGTTTCACCTTTGACTGATCTAGCTCTTGTATTGTAGGTTCACTTTGTTTTGAAAGAACTGGTGAGGAAATCAATAGCAGAAACTCAGGTGAATTTTTAGTGAAAATTAGTGATTAGTATTTCCTTTAACTAAGTACTGATGTTCTTTCAATGAGAAATAGGATTTATATTGATGTTTGTGACCATATAGGAGTTGAAGCGCTTTCCAACTCTGCAAGCTGAAATAGCTGCTGCTGGTGGTGAGGCCCTTGAAAGGTTCCGTGTAGAAAGTAAGAAGACAGTTGTTCGATTGGTGGACATGGAATCTTCATATTTGACTGTGGATTTCTTTAGAAGACTTCCCCAAGAGGTGGAGAAAGCAGGAAACCCTCCTGGGCCAGCCGGCACACCTATAGACCGGTACACAGAGGGGCACTTTAGGAGGATAGGCTCAAATGTGTCCTCTTATGTGGGCATGGTTTCCGAGACACTTAAGAACACAATTCCTAAAGCTGTGGTTTATTGTCAAGTTAGGGAGGCCAAGCAATCATTGCTAAATCACTTCTACATACAAATTGGGAAGAGAGAGGTACCTTCTCTTTCTAATCCTTTATATTAACGCCCTGTTAGAAGTATTGATTAAACTTGATGATACAAATAACATGCCTTTATTTCAGGCTAAGCAGCTTGCACAATTGTTGGATGAAGACCCTGCATTGATGGAGAGGAGGCAACAGTGTGCAAAAAGGCTTGAATTATACAAATCAGCCAGGGACGAGATAGATTCTGTATCATGGGCCCGTTGAGGTTGATTGATGCTTGGAGTTGCATTGTATTATATAGTAATTGATATAGAGATCAGATTCTTGCTGAATTGTCCTAGATTTTTGGATAGCTCAAATTATTTCTCTCAATCTTTATTCTTTTAATTTGATCTGCAATTTTTTTGTGGTACTGAGTACTGTTGTATTGCAAACTCGATCCTCCTTTGGTTTTAGCACTAATATATTTATGTTTTGTAAATATCAGACTGAAATAGTTCAGCTTCTCTTCCATTTCCTCTTTTCTTTTTCCATTTTTTTTCCTTCAATTTCCTTTTCATCGTTTAATTTTAGCCGAATGGATGGACGAACCAACCTTTGCTTTCTATGCCATTATGATTAGTCTTGTAGATTTATTGGTATTTCCTACATACCAATCACAAAGCAAAACAAATCATATTTCTTCTATAGCTTTCTTCATTATTCTAATTTGTTTTTCATATTCGGAAATGAATACTAATCCGAGTATGAGGATTATTTCTCTCCCTCTTGCCAATTAGACCCAGCTGAATCAACCTTAAACATTGCCAGCATTGCTCTGGTTATTCAATAAACATGGCTACTAATACCTCAACATGGTTTTAAAAATTGGTATGGACACAACTGATAAAGAGCTTGATTATTGATTTTTTAGTCCAACTGGGGTCGGATCGGTGCTTGAACTAATGATGTTACAATTAATATAATTAAAATATTTAAATAATTTTTTATGTGAATTTGGCTTTTTCATAACTTATATTATGAAAATATATAAAATATAATAATTTTTTTAGCATATTCCTTTTTTTTTTTTTTTCTCTTGTTAGTAATTATTTGACAAATTATAATTTGCTAAGTTTGTAAATAATAGTTTAATAGTTTAACTTTAACTATTTATTTATTTATTAAAAAAAAAAAACCCTAAAACCCAAATGTTATGATGAAAAGACAAGTTATTGACTTACCAACACAACTTTTCTATTTCCCAGCCAAACAGGTTTATATCGGTTTACTTCTTTTTTACCCCTAAAATCTAGCACAACACATTATCATTACTACAATTATATCAGTCAGTACTTTTAAGTTTTAAGTCTTATCATATTCAAAGTTTCAACCTTCCAAAGTTCAAACTCTTTTCATTGTTCATTTTTCAGTTTTCTGCACAGGACATGGTGATTCTCTCACAGACTCACTATCTCAAGTCTCCAATCTTTCTCAAGACAAGTTCTTTTTCATCATTTTAAATTTGCACTAAAATGATATTGAGGAAAATCTTATTTTTGTTGGTGAAAAAAAAATGAAATAAACCAATGTAAACATGTATGGTTGGGAAGTGGGGAAGTTAGGTTGGTAAGTCAATGACTTGTCTTGTTATCATGACATTTGGGTTTAAGGGTTTTTTTTTAATTATTTTTTTAATAGTTAAAGTTAAACTATTAAACTATTATTTATAAAAATAAAATTACAAACTTAACAAAGTATATTCTGTCAAAGAATTACAAACTAGAAAAAAAAAAAAGGAATATGCTAAAAAAATATATTTATATTTTATATATTTTCATAATACAAGTTATGAAAAATCAAAATTCACATAAAAATTATTTAGATATTTAAATTAAATTAATTATAACATCATTGGTCCGATTATCGATTTGACCCGATTGGACCAAAAAACCGGTAACTTGCCATCGCACCAAGTTTAGATAGAGGGAACTTACCATCACACCATGGAAGAACCCCTTTGTACAGAGGATAATAAAAATTACAATGGATTAATTTCATTGGGATGTCTAAAATGCCTCAATGAATGAATATAAACTGAACTTACTCCAAATCTGCCAACAATGGCACTCGTTTCAAAATATACAGGTTTTTCCCGGATTACTTAGATGCATGCATTTTCAAGTTGTTACTGTTGTTATTTCTTCTTTGTTCTCCAACTTTTCCAATGCTGCCCACAACTTTGGATCATTGAAATTGTTAATAACAAAGGAGGCTCCAGCATCTGCCAATGATTTTTCGGGGTTCCTTAAACCCATGCCCACTACAGGCATCCCAGCTGCTACCCCGGCTTTCACTCCAGGAACAGAGTCCTTCCAAAACAAAAACAAAACCCAAAACACAAAAAAAATAAGTCTCATCTATCAAGGTCTACATAGGTAATGCAGGAGTTCATGCAAAGCACACAATTCCGGGAGCCAAACCTCAAACACGAAAGTGTGCTTAGGAGACACTTCAAGCACTTGGAGAGCCCGCAAGTAGGGGTCAGGAAATGGTTTTTGCCGTTCACAGTCATTTGCAAGGACAACAACTTCAAAGAAATCCGAGAGCCCCAAGGCTGAGATTAAGAGCTCTGCATTTGATCTTTCTGCATTTGTCACTGCAGCGCGTTTAAGCCCGCGTTCTTCTATCCATTTACACAACTTGTTCAGGCCCTTAACAGGTTCTAGCTGCTCAGATGCCAACCTATATGTTTTCTCTAAATTAATCATGTTCAAGATGGTTTCACCGTTTCATTATATAATCTGAGATTGGCAGAGATGGTCCTAATAAAAAACATTTTTTACACATTGTAAAAATGTTACTGTATAATTCTATTTGAGTAACAAATGGAAAGTAGAAATGCCAAACTAGATCAATAAACAAAAGATTTTATAAACACAACCCATCAAAGAACTCATGCACTTTTCAATTATCATCTAAACTTTGGACCATGTCCTACTGATTAAGAAAGGAGGTAAATGATAAGGTTTTGGACAAGTACACTTCTTCATTTTATTTACTTATTTTAAAATGACGAGCAAGATATAGAATTTACAAAACACAAAACCCAAATACAGGTTACAACCCAGCTCAAGGGCTGTAATCACACAGCACAGGCGAACAAACACAAAAATCTGACCTTAGCATAGCACACAACACTACTTCAGAACACAAAAGGAAACCAAATCGGGCTTAACAATTTCTAGACATCTTACTAACAACAGATACAGGAATGCCCCAATTGTAACATAACACTCTATTCAATACTGGACCCCTTCCTCTCATGATAGTTGTACAACTCAAATAATCATTCCAACAAACCATTATAGCTGTCAACTTGGGAGGATGTGCAAAAGAATTTTTAGCAATTGAATTCTATCCAGCTTTTTTTGGCTATCTATTTACTCTTTTCTATATGCAAAGATCCCCCTCCAACCTATAAGGAGTATTGAGGCTCATCTAGTATATGGTTGTATTAAGTTACCTCCGAAAGAAGGCTTCCTTATCATCCATAAATTTTCTTGCTCTTTGGATATCCCAATTAGGTAAGAGGACACCACAGAGCTCTTCATTATGCTTGCCACTGATGTTCTTAATAAAGAATTCCTCAGTAATGGGAACTCCTCCATTGAAACCTATCTGTGGAACACTTGCTACGTCAATTGATGTAACAAGACAAAGATACAACATGCATGAAAATTTTAAACAGTACCTCTTGAAGCATTTCACGGAAAGCATTATAATGTGTAGGGTCTGAATCACACAGTGTTCCATCGATATCAAATAGAATTGCTTGCAGAGGAGTGAGAAAAGCGAGAGAACTTTCACTTCTATCACATAATGTAGCAAAACAATTAACACTACTAATACACTAACAAAGGAAAGAATAGAAAGGAAATCTGGATTCGTTTTGCCTAGAATGACATGCAAATAAAATTTCCAGATAAAGAAGTGCATGAACATAAGAAAGGCACTTTAAGCTACAATATTTATTTCATAAATATTGAAAAAAATATGAGAGCAAGTGAACTTTTGTTACATACAAGAGAAGTGAGTCAAGCTAACAACAAATTAAGAGTCAGTGAATTTGCTAGTATGCTACAAAACTTCCTCAATGTGAACAACAACATCGATTGAGGTCCAAGCACAGCAGAGAGTGTATGGCATATTGACTTGTGTAACATTGTCAAAGTACAAGAAAAAATTTACAATGTGCTACTTAGGAAAGAAAATTGCATTACATGAAAACAAAGGTCTAATAACATTTATAATAAACAATGGTAGTTTTACTCTTTTTCTTTTTGTCATTGGATAGTTACAAGAAATAGTTTTATTTCTTGTAAACGACATAACATATAACATAAACATTACATACTTCTCAGTAAGATACAAAATGATCAATATAGCATTGTTATGCATATTACTCAAATTATGAAATTTGAAATTGGAATAAGTAATGGTCACCAAACCAATCAATGATATAAACAAATAATAGCTTGGAGGAAGCAAAGAATAAAACAAAAAGAGCTTCAAATGGATGAAAAGAAAAAAAAATCATGAGAATATACCTGCTCGTTGGGTAAGAATTGGATGAGGTGGTACTGGATATTCGAGGCAGCTGAGAGATTGTAGGCAAGTCACAGCGGTTGGGTATGTAAAAAGTTGTAGTTTTGTGCAGATGGGTGTGGCTTAAATGGTCAGAGAAGAGGAGATGGTGATGATGAGGAAGGTGAAGTGAAGAGAGAGATAGCATAAGCATAGTGTTGAATCTGGCAGTGGGAGTTGGAGAGGTTCAAAGAGAATATGCCAATCTTTGCTCTTTCTTTCTGTCACACATACACACACACACACACACACAACCCACACGCACAACTTGCAAATACGAAGAACTACTAAAACTGAAGGGAGTGGTTCTTAACATAACATAACATGCTTTGTTTTGTGGGGTTGTCTTTGCACAGCAAACTCTTCTTACTTGTCGTGTCTTGTAGGCTTTAGTTGGTTTCACTTTGTGTATTTTGGTAAATATATAAAAGTTTAGACATGTATGGATTTTACACCCTATATTTTTAGAATTTAGGGTGTAATTCAAACATCCTAAACTTTAGGAAATAAATTTAAATTTTAAAATTTTAAGGTGTAAAATCTAAATATTTCAAAATTTTAGAGGTGTAATTTACAATTTAGTCTAAAATTTATCATATATAAATATTTTATGCTTTTTTTTTGGAAGGGGGAAGGGAATTTCTCCATTTACATTTTTTTGGATAAAATGCAAAACTTACCTTCTAAGTTTTTTCAGATTTCATTTTAATCCTTTAATTTTGCTTTTGTTCATTTCAGGCTTTTCCCTCAACTTTTATTATATTTTGTGGTTAATTTTTCAATTTTATAAAATTTTCTTCAAATTTTTTAAATTAAAAAAAATCAATTAATGATTGAAAAATATTTTCCATATATGTTTTAAAAATTTTTAATAAAAGTTAACGGAAAGACCTTAATTGAATAAATCTGAAACTTAGAAGACTAAAATAAATGAAAGCAAAGTTAGAGAATTAAAATGAATGCCAAATAAAATTAGGGAATCAGTTTAGTTTTTTTTTTTTTTACTAAGCGCACACCCAAAAAAAAAAAAAAAAAAAAAAAAATCAATCATTCTTCCCATTAAACGATCTTCTCCCCTCTCTCTTTTAAAAATTAACTCTTGCAACCGTCATTGTTAAACCTCAACCTCACATACTTTGCACTAAAACCCCAGACTCTCAGTCAGTCAGTATAGCTAAAACCCAGAAACGATTTGCATCTTCTTTCCCTGCAAAATCAATAAGACTTTTATTAAAGGAGAAATAGAAGATGAGTAAGGCCTACACTCTCTTCCAGCTATGCCATTCTCCTTCCACCAATTTTCTTTTCGGCTCCTCCAAATCCCATAGAGGTTCTCTCTCTCTCTCTCGCTCTCTGAAATCACTGTTTTTTTTTTTAATTTTTTTATATGCTTTAAAAACATTCCTGATTATTCGATGTGGGTTTATCTTAAAAACCCATTTTTTTTTAATTATATTTCCAAGTCTTTGATTTTTTTAAATTTTACATTGAAATACTAATGCAGGTTTGTATATGATACCTGGTTGGAAAGTTTATCCAACTCTCCACTTTTGTAAAAACGTGCAAACTACTACCTATGAAGTTGTCAATGCAAGTTATGTGCCCACTGCACAAACTAAAGAAGAAAAGGAAATAAAGGTATGGATAAGATACAAGGATAGATAAAACCAATGATTGTTTATCTTTTTTTTTTTACATACAAATGAACTTGCTAGTTTTATCTCACTTGGCATTTGTTACTGTGTTTTAATAACATGCTTCAAGTGTTACTTCTTTGTATGCAAATGTGCAAATAAGTGTCAAAGAAGGGGTTTTTTTTCTTGGTTAAAAAGTGTCTTGGAATGCAAATTATTAAGGAAAAAACTTAAGTATAATACTTTAGGTGCAATATGTTTAATTTTCCAATCAAATTCAAACATATAACTGCGTTGATTTTAATTATCCTTGGAAAAGGTAACACTGTTTGTGCTTTATTGGTCAATACATCCATGTGTTTGAATCTAATTGGGAAACATAATGTACACCGCCTGAGAATCTGTACCCAAGTTTTGCCCATTTTTAATGGGAAGTTGTCTCACGTGGAGTGGAAATGAAGAGGTGCCTTTCAGAAACAAAAAGTTTTTGACTTTAAGGGAGGGATGGATGATTTGACTCTAGTAGAGTCAGCTTGGAGGAATTAGATGAAGGTTAACCTAAGGAGGTTAGTAAGCTTCTTTTTCTTTCAAAAAGTCTGGAAAGCTTTGGGCCTCATTAGTAAGCAGTGTGATCAAAGCTTTGGTGGGTTGGGTGAGAAAACATATGGTGGAGTGGAGTTTTTGGAATGAAAAGTATGGTTAGTTTTGAGAGAGTCCAGAAGATCTTTGGTGCGGGCCTTTAGAATCTTATGAAGGACTGGTTTGAATTTCAAATTTGCCGCACTTATGCAGTTAACAACTTCTGATTGTTGGCCTGCCAACTAAGAAATAACATTCATTCATGTAGATTTCTAGGTGGAGCCACCAAAATTCTAGTGTATCCATATACCATTTGATCATATGAGATTATTATGTTAAGGGTTTCTAGAATATATGGAGCAAACTAATGCGGACTGTTTAACTGAATAATTTTACTTGTGTCCATAGCAGTAAGTGCTGTATAGAGTGTAATCAAAGCATTGGTGATTGCTTGGTGTATCTGAAAAATGATTAACTAAAGTAACGTTGAAACTTATGAAATTAAGAACAAATTTTTAATTAGTGAAGTGCCATGCCCTTTAGGTATTCTCGGTTTCTATTAACTTTTTGTTCGCTGAGTTTCCTTTTCGACTCAATGATCTCTCAGCTTTCTTCCTATGTTTTATTGTGTTTATCATTCTCTTTACTTAGCAAAAGAATTAATGGTGGTTGTGGTTCCAATGTTCTAATTTTAGGACAAGTCATCAGCACAACTTGATACAGTTGGTGCATTTCAAAAGCTGCCCATGGTGATGCCATCTGTTGATATACTTTATTCGGCACTGAAAAAGGCAAAAAGGGTTTCACCTACGAAGGGTACTTGTTGGGGGCAGTCTGTTTTTCTTCATCACTGACACATCTGATTGCACATGACATTGATAAATAGATGAAACTTGGTTCGTAAAACTTGCTGCTAACCTTGATTTTTAGTTTATTCATTTTGTAGGCATTCCCAATATTGCAAAGCGAGAGAGAAATAGAGGTGCAAAACAACTTGATGCACTGATGAAAGTTTGTTCTTAACTTTATATCTATCATGTTATTCTATAGAACAAACTCATTTTCTATTTTCTGCTTCCTATATGGAATAACTGTTCAATTCTAACATCATAGCTTCCTGTTTTCATCTTCAGGAAATTGCAGTTCCCTTAAGGACGTATCTGGAGAATTTTCCAAAGAAGAAATACCTTCACCCGTATGAACGATCACTTATTGAATTGACTCTTGGTGATGGAAATTATGAAGAGGTAATTGTTATCAACTCATTGTCAACAGTTTATAAAAGCAACTTTGGGCAACTTTGGACCTTTGCAATGGGGTTTACCCACTGTAAACACCCATGGCTCTTCTGCCACTTTTGAAAGGATCAATGATGATGTTCCAGTAGTAGATTTATTAAAATAACCATATCTATGTGTGTGTGTGTATGTGCGTGCGTGCTGACTATAAATATAATCTAGTATAATAATAGTATTTTCCTTTTTTATTGAACAAGTAACATGGTGAGTGTAATTTCTTCTTGTTCTTGTTTTTTTTTAGGCTGTTTTCTTTTTATGTGGAATCCTGGTCAGCTTTCTGGCTATTTACAGTGCAGGAGGATTTAACTCTAAGACATTTGCGGCATTCACATTTGTCTATACCACCAGACATGTTGACTGTGTAAAATTCCTTTATATATTTGTTGATTGCATATTTACTCATGGTTTGATAGGTGTTGGGAAAGGTTAATTCCCTGAGGAAGAATGTGGTATCTGTTGGAAAGGAACATGCTTCTCTCTGTGCCAAGGTTGGAATCTTCAATCAAATCTAAGTGCTGTTGTGTCACTTGTGGAGTATCCTTATTTTCTTATGTGGTCAAATATGGGTATTGCTAATATAAGATTCAATCTTTGGCTTGCTTCAAGCCATGTTGAAACCTGTACTATTGGAAAAAAAGGTTATTTATTGACCTTCTAGGGTAACTTAGGGGATCCCATATTATGCTATAAATTGATTGTTGTCCTGCATGTTGTCCCTGATGATTACATAAGACATGCTTTGAATTGTAGGTTCATATATAATTTTAACTTCATATGCATTCACATGATCTTTCAGGAATAAAAAAAAAAAGAATGCTATGATGGATCAGACCTCTAGCACAGTTGACAAATCTTTAACCAAAAAAAAAAAATGACAAATCTTGGGGTTTGATCACAAATGGCATAGTAATTGTCTAAAATAGATATTAGTTACTTATAGAAGGTGGAGGTTATAACTTGGTTTTGATGAAGTTGAAAGGAATGACTGAACCACAAGGGGGAACTTAAGTTGCTTGTTGGGGTGGAAACAACAGTTTTTTGCTTCTTTCCAGGAAATGTAGTGCAGTTTTAGTGAATATATGTATTTGCATACCCTCTTATTCTTAAATAAATTCAATACTTATAGAGAACTAATTGCTTTGTAATTATATTTCTATCATATAATTGTCACATGTATTATAATTTTTTAAATGTTTATTTTTTTTGTTTACATGCGTTTGGTGGGCCTTGAACCCATGATCTTGCCTTCCACCTTACTTTTTAGAAGGGAAGGAGGTGCCATTTGAGCTAGCTCATCATCTACACGTGTTTTAAAAGTTTTAAATAGGAGCTTAATAAATTTAGTTGTCAATCTCAACAACAGATGACTAATACAGTGGGAAATTGTTTTTCTTTAAAATATGTAACAATAAACAACGTCCTCCATTTTTGTTTTTAAACAGTAGATTGTCTAGAGTTCCCAGATACCTTGTGCTTTTGTTAGTCTTACTTGTATCTTTACTTTGTTTTTGTTTCTTTGTTTGGCCATTTTCTTTGTATACTCCCCCCATGTACTAGGTTTGTGCCCCTTTATGTGCCGCTGAGTTGAATTTTTTTTATTTCTCAAACAATGTTACTGCATACAACCTTACTAGTGTTAACCATGGTTTTTTGTTTTTGGGACTTTATGCATCTATTAAGGAGTTTTGTACAAGAACAATGGTTCTTATCCCTTTTTTTTTTTTTTTTTTTTGAGAAACAATACCAAGATTTCAATAGATCAACAGAAAACTCTGTCAGCAGTTACAAGAGAATGGACGTCCCTAGGGAGACCATCAGACCAAAAACAAGGACAACGGGACAACTTTGCTAGTTTTGCCAAACTATCAGCAACATTGTTTCCCTGTCTTTTAACATGGGAAAAACTAATGGAAGAGAAAAGAAGAGCACAAGCTCTGATATCATCAATGATATGGCCGTAGGAACTGGCACAGGAAGAATCTGAGTTGAGAGCTTGGATAATAGTCAAAGAATCACCTTCAAGAATTACATTCTCAACGCCAAGATCCAAAGCAAAGGAGATTGCTTTTCTACAGGCAAGAGCCTCAACTACGTCCACTGTGGCAGGGAGGAAAATCCTATCAGAGAGTGCACCAATGACATTGCCATTAGGATTCCTTATCACTACTCCAATGCCCGCCATTTTCTGGTCCTGGAACACAGCTCCGTCGAAATTAATTTTGCAAAACGGGCTCCGAGGAGGCTTCCATAGAGTGGGTTCAGAGATTATGGGCTGAACCATCGAATCATGGTTCTTATCCCTTTGATTTAGTGTAGATATTGACTGCAGCTTTTGCCTGGGCTGTTATGAATTTAACAATAGTGTTGCAGCAGATAGGACACAATAAGTATCTAAACAGCCTAAAAGGAAAGAAAAGCAAAAATGGCTTTACAAATACTATCTTAACTATTTCTTTCCTTGCCACTCTGTGCGAGAAAATTCAATTCTTTTATGCTTTCACAGAGGCAAGAACATTAAGTAATATTAATTTCCTAACTTCACTTCCATCAAGCTCAATCTATTATTATTGCTCAAACAATAATTTGAAGATGCCTGTCTATTTGTAAATTTCTTAGTACAAACTTTCCATTTTGTAATCATGGATATGGAATTTTTGTTCCTTCCGCATTTTTTCTGTTTGTTGCCCATTAAACATGTTTGTTTCTTGTGCAGTCTTTAACAAAGCGAGAAGCAGAGGAAAGACTGAGTGAGGTGAGTTCTTGTCTCTATGCAGAATACATTTTCCGTTCACATCAATGAAATTATTTTGTTTACTTTGACTTTGATTGCAGGGTAGGAAGAAAATTGAAGAGATTTTCAGTCATGAAGGAAAAGCTGTTGATGCTTTGTTACATATTGCCAAGGTATTCTCCCTTCTGAAACAGGACTCTTAGATGAAGAGAAAAACTTGAATATATCTTTAATTCTTCCAAATAATTTTTTTTTTTTGATAGGTAAGAAAGATTTAATTCTTCCAAATAATTATACAACTTTGATGCCCAAACCTCCCCTGTCAACATTTTTTGGCATTATTTATAAGACACCAAATAATGAGAACACAAATGACTGTATCTCCCAGTGCACAAAGCTCTCTTGCCACTGAATAGTGGATTAAAGGACGATAATTCCTTTTTTCTTTCAACTATTCTTGAACATTCAATACCAATCAACAATTAACAACTTTCTCTACAAAGATTATCTATTGTCAAAATCTTTCCAAGGGAATTTCAGAAAAAGTGATTGGACCCTCATACTCCCCAATTAAATGATAGGACCTCAAATTTTCCAAGCTATACCAACCTCCAACATATTTCATCCTCACCTCAAAGGGAAGTTAGAATACAATAAGTCAAAGAAAGTACTTATCAAAAAAAAAGAAAAAGAAGTAGCCGTAATTTTAATTCCCAATCCTGAAAGGCATGAATTAACATGAATATGCATGTCTGACTAAAGGGACAGATGATCAGGGCTTTACAACATTTTGCCCTTTGTTAGTGTCATGACAATATTGCAGATATTTTAGACAAGAGAAAGTATTACGGTGCCTGGAAAATAATAGTGGACATGAACATAACTTTATTTGGACAGAATTCCATTGTAAACTTACGTAAAAATAGATGGATATATATTAATTTTTTTTTTTTGGGGAAATAAATCATTCATTAACAAATTCAATTTGATGCACAGTTCAGTCGAGGGAGGAATTTGAGGACACTTACTGCCTGCAATGAATGATATGTTCATTTTGTAGTTTTTTTTTTTTTTTTTTCATTGATTTCTTGTTGCTTTTTGCCTTTTCCGGATGCCCACATTTTCAGTTTGCTTAGTTTCTTCTTACTTGTTCGCTACATTTCAGTATCAGTAATGCATTTTAAGAGCTTATCAGCTTGAAGTTTTTCAATTTTCACCCCATAAGATAACCACTATGTATGTAAGTATCTATGTATTAAATTTGCCTGACTAATGAGTCATTAGTGAAGTTTTTTTCTTACAGTGTCTTGTTTTCAATTTTTTAATTGATAAGTTACACATGCTATGTGGTCTTGAACGTATGGCTTTACCCTCCATCCCATAATTAAGGGACGAGAAAGTCCCATTTGAACTAGTGGTCATTGGCCTGACGGTGTCATTTTCATAATGTATAACTTTTGTAGACTCTACGGGCAATGCCTGTCGTTGATCTGGAAACACCAACACTCTGTCTTGTTGGAGCTCCTAATGTGGGGAAGTCATCTTTGGTCCGGATACTCTCTACAGGGAAGCCAGAGGTTGTTGCAGAATTATTGATGGTTATATGTGCTCATTTATTGTTTTGGTTACACATCCTTAAAGTTAATGCTAATGCTTTAAACAAAGAGTGTTAACAAGCTAAGTTCAAGCATTCTTAGATCTTACAATTAAAGCAATACTATAAACATAATGGCCAAAAGATTCACACCGGATTCTTATTATTGGTGCTCTAATTTTCATTTAAGAACTCTAGTACAAAGTTTTTAATTTATATATTTTTAACTAGTTAATTAAGATTTTATACTACTTCACAAAAAAAAAAAAAAAAAAAAAAAAATTATACCAAAATATTATATTTTGCTGCTAACTGTCAACTTCAAGATTCACAATGGATTCTTATTATTGGTGCTCTAATTTTCATTTAAGAACTTTAGTACAAAGTTTTTAATTTATATATTTTTAACTAGTTAATTAAGATTTTATACTACTTCACAAAAAAAAAAAAAAATTATACCAAAATATTATATTTTGCTGCTAACTGTCAACTTCAAGATTCACAATGGATTCTTATTATTGGTGCTCTAATTTTCATTTAAGAACTCTAGTACAAAGTTTTTAATTTATATATTTTTAACTAGTTAGTTAAGATTTTATACTACTACACAAAAATAAGATTTTATACCAAAATATCATATTTTGCTGCTAACTGTCAACTTCTTTATTTCCCACCTCTTTCTTCCCTTCTTCTGTTTCAGATCTGCAACTATCCTTTCACGACAAGAGGAATACTAATGGGTCATATAGCTTTTAACTACCAGAATTTTCAGGTCATCATTCATCTAAGATGTGTAATGCTATTTTTATTCAAGATATATTCATTTTCGTAACATCTTTAAAATCAACCACAGGTGACAGACACGCCTGGCCTACTGAAGAGATGTGATGGTAAGACACTTGTGCTTCCTTTTTTCTTTCCTCACAATGAATGTATAGTGTGCCTTTGTCACTGTTCTTGTCAGTCATAGTGGAGGAGCATCTATTTTGTATGTAGAAAGAAAAATTAGTTTTTTTTCTGTATACATCTAATCGTTTCAAAAGCATGATGGCTTATTGGAAAATCTTCAAGGTTTGAAGGAGACTCAGATGACCATGTCTAGTCTTGAGTTATTAAGGGTCCTACATTTAAGATAGTTAAAGTTTGATATTTATAAAAAAAAAATGATAAGGTTTGATCAAATTGTTCAGCTTTGCTGCCAACTTGATTGATATATGAGTATACTCTCTAATTGTTTGAGAGGAAGTGTAAGCAGAGTATACAGAAGGTAATTAATTTTGATGTATATCTTAATTTCTAGGTTATGATGACATTGGAAGTACTTTAAATTGCAAGTTGCTTCTTTTCATTTGCTAAAATAACAGTGTTGGATCAACTATTCAACTTTCAAGTAGCAACGACTTTTAAAACCATGTCTCATATTCTCATCTGTTTATTACTTTATTGACAATAAAAGAAAGTTGTGCTTCTATTTAAATTTTAGCACTTTTCCTCATGTGTGGGCTCAGGACTCCTCAATAAATAGGGCCCAAGTCGTTGATTTTTCACTTTTAAATGAAAAGTAGAGTGGAGATAGGGTTCAAACTTAGCACCACCTACTTTGATATCATGATGAACTACTATTAGTCCCAAAAGCTTAAGTCCATCATTTTACCATTATTCTAATAGAGTCCATTGTTTGACCAGTTTTCCATGAGATACTGGTTCCTCTATAGTGCATAGCTTTAGTGTGCTAGGTTTTGAGAAACTAGAGCCCCCTTTTTGAGGTTACTGATGCAGTTAAATAGTCTACATTGTTGAGGAGTTGGATGATGCTGAGATAACTGAAACATGACCAAAGTCGGTGAATGTTTAGTTTCTTGTAGGAATGAAGTTGTTTCATTCTGTTCTGATGGCATTTGAATGATTATATCTAGTTGCAGGAACAGGTCAAATTTTGTGTATTTATTGAAATGCTGTAAATTTGAATATTTTCTAATATTATGATTTCTTCTTTCTTGCAATGATTCCATTTCCAGTGATGATATAAGCTTTTGAGGATTGTTTTGGTAAAGAAAACAGTATAAGGGAAGTGGATTGGACTAACTCCTACAGTCTTACTTTTTCGCACATAAACATCATAAGTTTGGGAAAAGAATTTAATTACAGTTCACTCAAAGACACAAACACAAAGTAGATTCTGCTTTGCTTTTGATTGTTTCAACTATACATTACCAAAAAAAAAAAAAAGTTAGGTTAAATGCTCCAAGGACAAATCCATGAACTGCCTTGGATTGCTTGCCTGAAACGTGATAATTTAGAGATAGTATTTTAGTGTCAGATAATATAGTTCTTCATATACAAAGGGGTGGTGTTTGGTTCCTTTGCTTGTATATTTTATAGCTGTAGTATGTTATGCCACTTTTTTTTCTTGCTTGGATCTGCAGAGGACAGGAATAATTTGGAAAAGTTGACACTTGCTGTCCTATCTCATTTGCCTACTGCAATATTATATGTTCATGACCTCTCTGGAGAGTGTGGGACCTCACCTTCTGATCAGGTATTATATAATATTTTGGTCCTATTGATTATAATCCTAAAGAACCCAATGTTATGTAATCTATATGGCAAGGTAAAGATGTATTGCAAAAATAGGCTGTTCTTTAAGTTGAGGGTTTTTTTTTTTTGATAAGTAGTAAGATCTATTGATATCAAAAAAGGGATGCCCTAGTACACAGGAAGTGTACAGGGGTCAAAGAAATCAAGTAAAAAAATTGCAAAAATCTAGAAAATCAAGAAAGGAAGAGTAAGATTGGTTTTGCAAAGCACACAGCCAATCTACTAAGGTTCTAAAGAAAAATAACTTGAGGTCTGAAATGGATCTCTCATTATCTTCAAAGCACCTACGATTTCTTTCCCTCCAAAGACACCACATGAGACAATGGGGAACAATTATCCATATATGACCATTTCGATGATGACCAAACCACCTTTGCCAACAAGCTAGGAGCCCCACAACTGACTTTGGCATAACCTAACTTACTCCAAATAAGCCCAAAACCATAGGCCACAAGTCCATGGCAACCGGACAATGAAGGAAAAGATGGTCAATTGATTTACCATTACACTTGCACATATAACACTAATCCAATATCCAAACGTTCCCTTTTCTTAAATTATTAATCGTCAAACATTTTCCCCAATCTGCAGTCCAAACAAAGAAAGCCACTCGAGAGGGGATCTTCTGCATCCATATGCTTTTTCAAGGAAAACATAAATTATTAGAGCCCATTAGCAGACAATAATAAGCATTAACCATCAACCTCTTAGTTCTCTATGGTTTCCAGCTCATTTTATCCTCCCCAATTCCCTTTATAGAAGTTCCATATGTGGTATCAATGAAGCTCAGTTTATATTTATAATCTTGGGAAGAAAATATATAGATATATATAGATATAGATATAGTTTGAATGTTTTAAGCAATTATTGGGTAGGAGTGGCTGGATCAACAATTGTGGGGCCTGATAGTTGGATTTCAATTCTAACTCTTTTATTCATGCTACATGTGCACAGACATTGAGAGGAAATTTTGAAGTTTCATTTGATAAAATACTGATTATTCCAAAAGCTTAAGTTGTTAGGAAATGTTAAATTCAATCATTTAACCATAATTCTAACACTTTCCCTCACATACGGCCTAAGACTCCCCTATAATAAGAGAGTTATAACATGTGGGATTTTTAATTTTTTAAATGGGAGGCAAAGTATAGACAGAGTTTGAACGCATGACCACTTGCTTTGGTATCATAATAAATTACCCATTGTCTCAAAAGCTTTAGTTTTTAGGAAATGGTGAATTTGATTATTTAACCATAATTTTAACACGTCAATCTATTACATTTTGAATCTTTATTTATTTTTCCCTTTTCTTTCTTTTGTATTTTTGGGAGACGGGAGGGGAGGGGAGGTTTAAGAAAGAGAATTTCATTGTCATCTTTGTGAAAATTTTGTCTTTTAATGACATTTTTTTTTGGATTCTTGATGATGGATTCTGTAGTTTGTCATATACAAAGAAATAAAGGAAAGGTTTGGCGGCCATCTGTGGCTTGATGTTGTGTCCAAATGTGATTTGCTGCATAAGTCCCTTGTGGTCTTCATCACGGATGATGATAATCCTGATCATGTTGAGCTGGCACGATACCGGAAATTGGGACCTGATGGAGCTATCCATGTATCTATAATGAGTGAAGCAGGTCTCAACGAGGTAACGATTTTATGAAAATTTACCTGTAAAAAAACATTTTTTTGAAAATTTAGGCCCTAAAAATAGTCTTGATCTGATTTCTTATATTTGAATTTGAATTTATGAGCATTTTCATTTTGCAAAAAAGATCTCTTAATTGCCTTTGGTATTCTATAGGCAGTGCAGAAATGTAAATGTAACACCATTTGTTTCTTATATTTTCTTCTCCATTCATAGGTATCGTGAATTTTTGGGACTATCCACAAAGTAACCTGATTTTTATGTGTGCTAGTTTTTCTTAGTTTATGTGTGAATTTATAGAATCATTTACATAGTATAAGAAGATGTGGAGTGCTTTACAATGTGAATCATTGCTTAGTTTATGTATGCCACTTTTCATCTGCTTACTTTTGAAGATGTAGAACTTCAACTCAATTGCAAGCATTCTTCATTAGTTCTCTTAATGAGTGGTCTTTGTATTGGGTCTTGCAAATAATAACTTTGTTCATTCCTTTATAGACTCGATCCATATGTAGATATTTTTCCAATTGTAATTCTTTAGGCTACTTCTTGACTATTTTCATGAGGTATTCTCATCTCAATAAAGTTATTTTTACCTATAAAAGAAACAAAGAGGAAAGATTCTATGGTCAAGAGATACTAAAGGGCAAGAGCTCTTGATATCTTGGATCAATAATTCATAAAGATGGAAATATTGAAGATGATGTAAATCATAAGATAAGAGCGGAGTGGATAAAGTGGGGAAGCGCATTAAAAGTTTGTGTGATCATAGAATATCTATTAAATTAAAGGGAAAATTTTATAGAACTATTATAAGACCAGTTATATTCAATGGTACTGAATGTTGGGTTGTTAGGAAGCAACATATTCATAAATTGAGTCAAGCTGAGATGAGAATGTTAACATGGGTAAGTGAAAATACAAGAAAGGCTAGGATTCTAAATGAGGAATTCCATTTAAAGATAGGGGTGGCCCTACTGGTGAAAAAATGAGGGGGAATCGCTTGAGGTGGTTTGGCCATGTTCGGAGGAGAACGATTAGTGCACTAGTAAAAATAGTGAGTTGAATCAAGTTGAGTGAAAAAAAAAGTAGAGATAGATAAAAATAACATTAGTACAAGGAATAAAAAGAACGTGTCAAAGTAACAAAAATATGACTTCACATCCAAAAGAATGGCAAAAAAGAATATTTGTAGCCAAACTTGATGAATTTGGTGAGGATTTATAGTTGAGCCAGAAAATTTTGGGATTGAGGCTTGGTTAATATTGATGTTGTAGTATTTATATAATAACTCTAGAACATTCTTGTTCTAATTTTAACTGTAACCCATGTATCTTGAAACTTCACTTTTGTGTACTTCTTGACAGGTTCTTTTTCAACATTTGGATTCCAATTTTTCCTGGTGACTCTCAATTTAGAACCTTTTTTTTTCCTCTGCAGTTGAAGGTTAGAGTGCATGAGCTGCTGACTTCGCAGATGGCCAGGATCAAAAGTGAAAAAAGCAACCAAGAAAATCTAGTTATTAGTTGAGATTGATATTCTGAGAATAACATCAACAACCCCAGAAAGGAGTTCAAAGCACACTGTTTAAAATTTGACTATTGCCATGGACAACAAATTGGCCGGATTTCTAATGAGCTGAGGATCAGAGCGTCCAGGTTTTTGCATCTATAAACACTGCATCTTCAGATTTTTCTCAGTTCACATGTGATGAGATGTTGCTCATGCTGCACTGTTAATGTGGGGAGGTGGATTTAAATGTCTTATATTGTAATGTGATAACTTATGCCTATCCTTTGGTAATTGATATATTTTCATGTTTTCAAGTGTATATAAGTGAACCGATTATTTGCATATTGTTTTTTAAAAAAAAATTGGAAGTCCTTTAATTGTTCAAAATCTCTAGTGAATTGTATAGTAAAGGACAATTTAAAATGAGCTTCCAGATCGTATCAATGTATCATTCACAATCAGGCAAATTCATTAATTTATTGTTGCCACTTTCTTAATTGTTATTGAAACTAACATGAAAGGAATCAATATTAAAAATGTTTTGTTTTGTTTTGTTCAAATTGTGATAACGGTCCAAAATAAATAAATAAAATTTCCCATTCACCAGACCCGAAAAAATATTTAATCATTTATGCTTGAAATGTGGCATGCATTAATTATTTTTTGAGATTTCCTTAAATCTGATGTCATTTGTCCTCCTTAACCTTTTACACCACTCTTTTATTTATTTATTTATTTATTTTTTTTTGTCTTCGATCTTTCATTTATCATTAATTCTCTCTTAGTCTTCTTACAAGAACTTATCTGCAATTGGTTGGCGGCCATTGCTCCATAAAAAGCTCAATCTTGACCTCATCTTGACAATGATGGTGACTAGTTGAGGAGGATCAGATCTAGATAAGGTCAAGGTTGAGCATTTGGGCTCAATGTTGGCATCGAGCTCCTAGGCTAGATCTCAATGTTAGGTCGAGCTCCAACTTCTCGGCACACCATTAATCAACCGTTCATCAGCCAAAGAGGTCAGGTTGAGTGTTGATTTGTGGTCTTTGATGTTTTGCTTGTTTGGGATTCATTGGGTTAGAGCATCCACAATAGTGGAGCCATAATTTTAGCTATTTGGCTCCACCAAAACCTATTTTATCTACTAATTTTACAAAACATCTAATATCAGTGATTTTATTTTAACTTTCAACACAATAAAATAATATAAATAACATAATAAAATAATATATCCATTTTAATAAACAACAACCACCACCGGTCAACCACCACTTCAGACAACCCACCCCCACTACCACTACCCATAGCCAACTCCACCCCCACAACCACCAGAATTAGCCCACAACTACCCAAGAAAATCAACCCACAACCACAAAAATAAAACCCACGGCAACATCACGCCACAACCACCATCACAGTAGCCTCAAGCTCAACCAAAAAACTAGCAAACAATTGAGGAAAAAAAAAAAAAATCTCACCCTCAAGATACCCAAGCCAGGAGCACACAAATACACACAATCAGAAATCTTAAAACCCATATATGCAATTCAAAGAGACCTACATAGAAACCACACAGCACGACCCCAACAACCCACCCACGAACCCAGCATCAAAATGGAGGTGAGGGAAGAAGAGCACCAACTATTTCGGCACTAAGATCCTCACTGAAACCACCCACGAACCGTTTTAGCACCGAACCCAACCATTGCCGAGTTTAGTCTCACTGTTTCGATATTGTTTCAACACCGAACCACCCACGAACTGTTTCATTCATTTCCATTCCATTCATTTCCCTCCTCCCAAACGAGGGCTAAATGTTAGATTTTTAGGCCATGGTTCATTGATTTTAATCAAATTATCCCAATTAAATTAATTAATTAATCAATTATTCTCTTGTATTAATATTTGATTAATCAATGCACATAACCAATATTGCAATATAAATTGCCATGATATAAAGGATACAACAATATGATTATGAAAGGCAAAACCTTAACAGGAAAAATCTTTGGAGGTTTAATGCTTAGCTTTAATGGAAGAATCCACTAATGGCATTGAAGTTTTAAAAATAGAATTACCCAATCCTAATTTACTACCTCAACTTACAGTTGTGACCCAACAAAACTTCAACTCAATTGAACTCTTCCACAATGTATTTCTTCACACAAACACTTTAGTCTGTGACTTCAAGTAACAACTTAAAGGTTTTCACAATGGAAACTTGACTGTGTTGTTAGTTACTGGCTTACTGCAACTTCCAAATGATCACCAATCTTCATATCTTCAATTTGTTGGTGACAGAGACTCTCACTTGGCAAAAACCCTTACACGCACATCAAAAACATCAATTTCACATCTAATCTCAAGCTAGGTCAAGCGCCTTTTATATGTTTTAGACGTGGATTAAAAATTCCATGTTAGTGTTGTCAACACATGAAACTTGAGTCTTAAAAGACTTGAGTTTATTCACTGAACTTGAGTCTTAAAGACTTGAGATGCTAGTTTACAAAAATGTTTAGGAAACATGTTAAATAGTTCCTAAAAACATGTTAAATGAAAAAAAAAAAAAAAAACCCTTTTATATGTTTTGGACATATAGGGCACAATTTCCAAGTTCTTAGTCAAACTGGGCCTAAATTTGGAGTTCAATAACCCTAAGGCTTGATCGGTTGAGTGGTGTCGAGCTTGCAATTAAGCTTTAGTGAAACTTGATCAATTGAATGTATTCAAGCTAGAAAGGTAGCATCTTTCTGGAGCAGTTCTTGATGCAATTTTGCAGTCTTTGTCTCAATTTTCAATTACAACTCTAAGACACCAAAAACTTAACAAATTTACTCAATTACAAGACCCATCGTGGTAAACTCCGACACCAAGTGTCACATATAAATTTTAGACTAAATGACTTATATGAGCTGAGTGCGTGCACAATTCAAAAGAAAGGGTTTACTCTTATTGATACTCTTATATGAGTGGATTGATTGGGATTAAAATTGGACAATGTTATGATATAGTTTACCAACCCTAAACCCTGAAATTACATTACAATAACACTAAATCAAATTAGGGTCTTGTGTTTAATGAAGAGGTTTAAGAAACTCAACTTAGCAATGCTTGCAAAGCTGGTCTCAAATAAAGATTGTTTGTGTTTGCAGGGTGTTTGAAAGGGAAATTTGGAAAAAACCTTGATTTGGTTGAAGGTAAGAATTTGAAAAGTACTTCTTGGATTTTGTGGGAAATTTGTGATTTTAGCAATTTTGGTGAAAAATTAAAAGAAAAAAGTGAAAATTAACACAGATTTTATATGATTTGGTAGTGTGACTATATCCATAGGGGAGAGTGGCAAAATTCTTCACTATTTGGAAATAAAGGGAGTTAGTATATTTAGGTGTTGGCTAATTTTGTGAAAAATTTCTTAGTATCGTCTGGTTTCATTTTTGTAATGTAACATTGGGTAAAATCAATCTATAATATTTTATAAAAGTTGGATCCTCAAATTGGGGGACACACACAATGGTAACACGTGTCCTTTTGACACTACATAAAATAATGATACATATGGAAAGATAATGCCGTGTGGCAGGCAATTTTTGGTACATGTCAATTTCTCTTTGCCATGTGCCAACAATAATTTCCACCATTGTAATAAATATCCATTACAAGCTCCTCTAAATACTCCAAATTGTCCTTAAATACACATTGTAAATTCCATTTACAAATATTTTTTTTATAAGTAACCAAAAGGCCTTTTTTTTTTTTTGGGAAGGGTGGTTAAGAAATCTAAAAGGCAAGTTAATTTGTATTTTGAAATTCTCTAAAAAAAAAAAGGTATAAACAAAAATAAATTAATTAATCAACAAAAACATAGATCTTTATCATTTTCATTTGAGTCTTAGGAACCATTTTTATTTAAGTGGGTATAACTATTACACATCATTTAGGGGGGATTCTAGTTTTTTTTTTTTTTTTTTTTTTTTTTAAATACTAAGTATTTTTAACATATATACACGGGGAGAGGAGAAAATGTTTTTTTAAAGAAACTTACAGTAGTATTTTCGCATTTTTATTTATTTTTATAATAATTAAGAGAAGTATTTTGTCTTATGTACACAATATTTTTACAATACTTTCACAACAAATCCTAAGTAATAAGTTATTATTGGTTCTAATTTAAATCTACCACTTAAATTATTTTTTATCCATTAAAAGTAAAAGCAACTGGTAACAACTTACTCCTTTAGGATTTATTGTGAAAATCTTGTGTACATTGCATTTGGGATTAGGCTGCCTTTCTATTTGTTTTCATTTTTTTTCTTCTTCTTCTTTTTTCCTCTCTATTAGGCTGTTTTCCTTATGATCTATTATAACTTTTTTTTCCACACAATTTTGAGTAGAGTGGAGTAGAATGTGAAAACTTTGCATCCATTTGGCGCTAAAAGCATTCACATAAGCTCATCGTGCAAATATATATTTTTTGGTCTATTTTAGCATAAAACATACTTTTTATTTTTTATTTTACATACTCACTTTTCAAAAAATCTTACATCAAATTATCTATTTTATACTATATTTCATTTAAATGTCATTTTTTTCTATATTATTATTATTTTTTTTAATTTTTGTATTTCTTCACACACAATAATTACCATCCACCGTCTTCCTTCATCCTTGGGACATGTAAAGAAAGAAAGAAAATTAAATGTAAAATAAATAATGGCGTATAAATTTACATGGTTACTATAGTAACTATGTATTTTTACACAATTTTGCATGACATATTGTTTGGAAATTTTGGGCTTAATTGGCTAAATGTGGTACTTTTTCTTTTATACAACCATTAATGCTAGTGATCTTACAACAAAATAGGACAGAATGTGAAAATTTTGAATTTAACTTTCAATTTAACTTGGATTTTGAAGAATAAAGACAGTAATTTCAAAATATTATAGTGCCAATAAATCAAGCTCCTGGGGTAGATCTCGATTTGGTGCAACACCGTCCCTAATAACTTGCCTATGTTTCCTATGCGAGTTAAGCCCTCAATCCAGCGCTCATGTGTATTGAACAGGACACTAGGTTGACATGTGGCCATTATAAGACCCTGTTGTGCCCATGTATCACTAGTGCACAAGAGCATTGGAGGTAAGCCAAGTCTTTTCACAATTAATTGTTCCCACGATTAATATATTTGAACCTAGCTTTTCCAGTCACTTAAGAGTTTTTCCCTCCTTAAATTTACAATTAATGGGAAGGAGATTTGAACATAAGTTCTCCTTTAAGGAGATCAGCCATTGAATCACGAGTCTCTTGGAAATTTATTTGCTTCCGCTAATAGAGTATTTATCAGCCTTTAAAACCTGTTTCAACCCAATAAAAGCCTCTTCAATAGTCCCTCATAAACTTAAAGAAACCACAGAAATGGGCTGTTGCAAGAAGCTTACAAAATGAAATTAAAAATTACTTCCCAATATTTCTCCTATTCGTTGAATTTGATAACTGTAGATCCTAGTTATCAATAAGTTCTGTGAGCAAGTAAACGAGAAGTTAGAAAAACATCATAGGTAAGATCAGGTAATCCTAAACATAATGGGAAAACAGCATTGTGGAGACTTTACTAGTTTAGAAAAAAAGACTATGAAAGCCCATCTTAAGGGTATATCTGAAAAATGAAAATAGCTCACTTAGAATTGGCATGTGGTCCAAATCAGGAGTCATATCCTAACACTTTTACAAGTTAAACAAATATATAACTTACTTAATTGATGCTGATGATCTGTTGTTTTGTTGGATTAAAAGAGCAGAAATTGAAGCTTTAATGGCATGTTAAGATAACTTTTGCAGTTGGTCTGGGCAGAAATTCAGTAAAGAGGTAGTCTTTTTTTTGGGTGTGCATGTCTAAAAATGTGAGCAAGAGCACTGAGATAACTGAGGAGTGGGTAACAGTTCCTACTGATTTAAAATACCTGGGCTCTACTTTGTTTCAATCTAATCACAAAACTGTTAAGTTTATATAATTAGAGGAAAAGATGGAAGCTAAATTGAGTGGGTGGACGAGAAACAGTCTTATTGGGCAGGCAGGAGCACCTTTATCAAGTCATTTGCACAAGACTCACCTCCTTTCTTCTATGTTATTTTTCAACATTCCCAATCAAGGCAGTTCGTGGCCCTTAAAGCTTGGGACAAAATATGCCAACCTAAATGTTAGATTTTAGACCTCAGTTGATTGATTCTTTCATGGCCAATTTCATTGGTTTTTTATATTTATGTTTGTTAGGGAAAACCACACCAACCACAGTTGAGGTATAAGAAACTGGCACTCTCTTAAGGTATATTTACTCTGAGTAGTTCTAGGACCACAAATTATTCCACAACTTTTTTGCCACAACTCTAACGTGGCAGATTATGAGTGGTTAACTATCATTTACACATGAACCCACTATTTTTTCTTTATCAATCACACTTTGCCACGTCATAGTTGTGGCAAGAAGTTGTAAAAAATTATGTGGTCCTAGACTTTTCCATTTACTCTTGGCTTATTGATAAAATAATCATTTTGTCCATACAAACTTTGACGGAGGATTCTAAGGTATGATTGGCCACCTATTTTAAATGGTTTCAGCCATAATTATTGGTTTTGATGGTCATAAGGTCCTCTAACCGAAATTAAGTAAAATCATGTCTCGAACTAGAATACAAATAAGGAGATATCGTTACGCATGAGAAAGAAAATAAGTACCCCACAACGTCTATCAAAAGAGGGTACCTAATTCTCACTATCCTGTGTAGTGTAGTTCAATGTTTTCTTTTCTTTCTTTTTTGAATAAGTAAGAAAAGCGTTTATTTGAATTAAAGTAATTACATAGCAATCTTTGTACACAAGCAGTGTACTCAAACACCAACAAGAGCATAACCTAAAAGAATAAGCTTAACTAACCAGTTCAATCATGCAAGGTGCGCAGCAAGATAGGTGTTGTTAAATGTAAAAGAAATAAAAGCATTCAATAGGGCTGTAATCGGTTTGATTCGGTTGGTTTTTTTTATATCTAGCCAACCGAAACCGAAATTTTCGGTTTGCAAAGTTCTTAACCAAAACCGACCAAAACAGTTGGAACTCAATCGATTTCGGTTTGTTTCGATTTCGGTCAGTTTTCCGATCGGTGTTCAATTTTTTGCGCCTTGAGTTTGGGCCTTGGGTTTTTTTTTTTTTTTTTTTTTTTTTTTTTTTTTTTTTTTTTTTAAATGTAGTATTTAGTATGTTGTTACTACAAAATAGTGATTCAGCCAAGCACATGGGTTATCAATTTTTTCAAAACCCTAACTTTATTTGCATATAAAACTTGAAAAAAATAAACATCTTGATCTTGATTCACTATTTTCAAAGCCCTAACTTTATTGATTCAAATTCAGTATTGGCGAAAATAGGAATTTAACCATAATTTTCCAACTATATAGTTAGTAGTCCCAGTTCCCAAACTATATTATTTACTAGCATCTCGAGTCTATAAGACACGATTTTCATGGTCTAATCACATCCAATGTGGCATATTTTTCCACGTGGTGACCATATGGAAATCGAGTCTTAGAGACTTGATTTATAACCCTTATAAACATCAGAGAAGAACCCAAAGAAAAAAAAGAAAAAAGAGAAGAACCCAGGTCGCGCATCATGTGCGACCCAGGCCAGGCAGCACGCGACCTGGGCCGCGCGCGACCGACCCAGGTAGCGCGCGACCCAGATTGCCTCTCCTATCTGATCTAAGTCTCGCCTCTCCTATCTGATCTGAGTCTCTAGATTCTTTCTCCCTTTGATCTGATTGTTGTGTTTCTAGATTTCTTAAATTTTTTTTTGTGTATTTCGACTTGTACTAGAGACTTGAGACTTAAAATTTTTTTAAATTTTTTTGGTTTATAAATCGAGCCTTAGAGACTCGATTTCCAAGTAGGAAAAAAAATGCCACATCAGACCATGGAAATCGAGTCTTTGAGACTAAATTTATAGGCAAAATTTGAGTATTTTAGACTCGAAATGCTAGTAAATAATATAGTTTGGGAACCGAACTACTAACTATATAGTTGGAAAATTATGGTTAGTTACCCATTTTCGCCTTCAGTATTAAACAAAACCGAAAACACAAAACAAAGAGAGGGTATCGAGATTTTCAAAAGAGACTCATCGTGAGTCTTGAGATGAGAAGCTGATGATCAAGCAGATTTGGAGCTCCTCTATGGCTTCGCGGAGACGGTCCTTGGCTTCCCGGAGGCGGCGCTCAGCGTCAACATTGTCTTGGAGTGGCGGCGAAGGTGGAGACCTTGCTGCTGTTGCCATTTTTGTCGCACAGTCACAGCGAGAAGAGAGGGTGGTGTGGGGAGGGTGGCGTGTGGAGGAGGCGGCAGAGGCAAATTTGGCGTGAGAGGGAGTGTGGAGTGGAGGCTATCTAAATGTGAGAGTGGAAAGTGTGAGAGTGAAAAGTGTGGGGTATGTAGGGTAGGGTTTCTAACTTTTGTTTTTATAGTCTAATTAGTTTAATTAGATATTTACTTAGTGTAATTATAGTTAATTAATCTAATGGGTTTTAAAATGCTATGTTTAAAAAGATAAAATGAAAACATAGAAAAGCCATTAAGCTAGGGCCGGATTAATTTGATGACTGATCTGTTTGATCATATAAACAAAAAAAGGAGGCCCAACGTATATATAAACCAAGGGAGGCCCAACACAAAGCATATATAATAACAGAGGTCAGAGGTCCAAAGCTTAAATATTTACAAACTTTATATTATATATTTAATATAATAATACAATATAATAATATATTTCGGTTCAGTTTGGTCAGTTTGGTGCATTCAAATTTGCCATTGAAAACCGAACCGAAATTTTTGGTTTTTTATATAATAAAACCAAACTAAACCGAAAATTTTGCAGCATTTCAATTGATTTGAAGCGGTTTTTTCGGTTTCTCGATTTTTTGCACACCCCTAGCATTCAGTTTAGTTTTAGGAACGCATGTCCCATGATACCATGCATGCATCAAGAGTAATATGGATGGATCTGGGATAATATTAGTGGTTTTGTTTTGATTGGGGGTGGGATGGAATAAAAAAAAAACTATTTTTGTTTTTAGCTGTTTGAAAATATTGAGTCATCAAAGAGTTAGGGTTAGAATGTACCTAGAATTCCAATGTAACTTAAAGTATGTACACATTTTATTTCTCTGCTCATCATCTAGATCTCACAATACTGTATTACTCCTTTACGTTGTTTTATGGCAAAGATTTGACAACATATCAACTTATTTTCCAATAAAAAACTAGACAAAGTTTTGTGTTTGGTGTGTATCAACACATCGGTAGAGTTCCACATTTATGTACACAACACACCAACAGCACTCTGTTTTTGGTGCTCTAGCATGTGCTAGCAACATTCCGAGTGGATGGGTGTCATGCACACCGAGACGCAAACATGGGGGACATATGTGGAATGGTATTCTCTATAAGTTTTTTGGCATTATCATAGCATTTGTCTTGAGCATATACACGAGCCACGCTGTGAGGAATTCCTTACCTAATCCAATCCATTGTTCAACTTCATAGTTTTGGATTAGCATTGCAAAAAATGTGTTGTTTGCTTAAGGACTTGTGAAGGATTATGATAAGGATAAGGGCCAGGCCAGGTGTGATATAAAAGCAGATTTAATGAAAGCATATGACTTGGTTGGTAATTTAGTCTATAGTGTTTTGTTGCTGTTAAGGCTCCACCAATGTTTGTGCCGTGGGTCTGGACATGCCTTACTACCCCTACATTCCAGTGGGTTGTTAATGGTAGCCTAGCTGGCTATTTTTGACAAAATGAAAAAGATGGGATTAAGACAGAAGGATCATTTGTCTGCCTATATAAATTGGCAATAGAAGTATTTTCTAGATTGACACAATATGCTATAAATGATGCTAAGTCCTTCAAGTATCCTCCTAAATGTTTCATCTCATTCATCTAGATTTCGCAGATGACCTATTGTTTTGCTCTGCTGATCTAGGCACTATTAACGTTATCAGGAAGGTATTACAATTTATAAGACTTGGACTTATTAGGACTTCTTGCTAATCCAAGAAAGAGTGAAATATTTGACGCAGGGGTTCCCCAAGCTATTTAAAATCAGATTCTTAGCCAATGAGGTACCTGGCTGTTCCCTTAATCCCAAGTAAGTTGTTTGCTGAAACCACTGCTAAATTAAATCACATCTAGATAATTCTTGGACTTTAAAGAACCTGTCCTTTGCTAGAAGGCTATTATCCTCAATCTTATGTAGCATTTGAGTCTACTTGACAAGCCTTTTTGTCCTCCCCAAGAAGGTTATCACTATGATAGAGCAGAAACTTAATTGTTATTGTGGAATGGTGTAAGGGCTAAGGTGAAGGGAATTAGGCCTTGAAAAGATAGAGGATTGGAAAGAGGCAGTCATTGTAAAGCATACGTGGAACCTCTTTGTCCAAGCTGATTCCATTATGGTAGCTTGGGGTTAGGGAGAAACTGTAGAAAGAAAAGAGTGTCTGGAGTGTAAAAGTTCCACAAAGTAGCACATGGGGATAAAGAAAATTGCTTAAGCTAAGAATTAAAGCAAGATCTTTCTTAAGGTTTGCAGTGGGAGATGGGAGTAGAATTTCTTGGTGGTTGGATTTAAAGGAAATTAACCCGAAATTCCCAACTTGTGAGAAACAAAAAAAATAGAGAAAACACATGCCAAAGAAAAACAATCACATGCACAAAACAATATTTACGTGGTTCGGCAATTTGCCTACATCCATGGAGTTGCAGAGATTTCACTATTATCAGGAAAAATACAAAGTGCGGCTACAGTGTTTCACACACTCTTAAGACGACGACAACAACAACAAAACCCTAATCACCAAAAACGGTTTTTATATCCTGCGCACAAGATTCACAATGGGCTACAAAATGGGCCTCCGGCTTGGGTCTATCGGCCCAAGCCTCCGCTCCATGGACTAAGCCTCAAAAAATCTCCCATTAAAAACCACGCAACATTATTTCCGGTTGGGTTAGGTTGTCAATCGGATCAAACATAACTAGACTCCACAAAGCCCAACAGGATTGGCAAAATCCTAATGGAGTTCTTTACTCCAGATATGGATATAAGGCAGTCTATGATACTGCTAATAATATTGAAGCTACGTTGTCGTGTCTTGGAAGATAAAAACTAGACATGGTGGCCAGTAAGTTATGAGGATCTAGTAGCTATACAGAGTAAACTATCTTTGGTAAATTGGGAGTAAGGCTGCCAACCATAATCTCTCCTAGAACCCGCAAAAAGCGGGAGCTTTGTGCACTTGAGTATGATATTTTTTTATATTTTTTATAAAGCATTTTCTTTTTTTTCTTTTTTTTATAAAAAAAGTCAATGGGTATGAGATATTTCTATATAACCAAAATTATTGGCCTTCTTCTACGTGGGAACCATAGACAATTTCCTAAGTTGGATAAAGGTAGAGTCAGCCTTGTCCTAACACTTTCACCAGTTAACATTAACAAAAGCTTTAAAAAAAAATTCAAAATGTCATCCACCATGGGATCTCTGATCCCATTTTTCATAGCAAGAATCACCCCCGAATTTGAATTGACACCACCATACATTTCATGACAGTTTATTGCAACCAGTAGAATAAAATCACAATAATCTATGCTATTCAATATTTTTTTTTTTAATAATTCAATATTACAACGGGAGAGGGGATTTGAACCCTGGATGTTTCAGTGAAAACACCCGGAGGTGCTAACTAGTTGAGTTACAAGTCAAGTCTCATGGCAATCTATTCTATTCAATAACATTATGTAATGTAGGTGCAGGACAGTCATACCTTAATGCGGATTGTCAATTTACATTATTAAACATGAGATAATTAATTTTATTGATGCCAATATCGGATATGGACTCAATGGGCTGCTCATCACCATCCACTGAAGGAACAGAGCTCAATGGTTCTCTACTGAATTCATCTGGAGATGTGACAAGCACAAGATTAACACAGAGTTCAAAGATACACACACACAGTTTCCAATCTTCGTAAACTTCAAGAAGATCTTAAAATGCATCATAATGGAGGCCAGTTTAAGGCTTACCAAAAATTATGTTTAAGGAAGTTGGGGAAGGAGTCGACATGAAGTTAAGGCCAATGTAAAATCCCAATGCTAATACTACAGTCGCCATAAAATAAGCTGGCACTGTCAATGCCCAATGCCTGAAACAGATAAGGTTGATCTCACAACTTAAAAAGTGCAAATAATTTAACCTACCAACCCATTTTAGAGAGAATTATGGAAATAATTATATAGTTAAGTCCAACCCATGAGGGGAGAAGTTTAGAGGTTTCCTTGATTGTTTTAGAATCCAACATTGATTATAAAAATAATAAAGAGGTATGTTAATTCAATTAAGAGTGTAGTCCTACATTGATAAAAAAGAAGAAGTATGGAGGTGTATCAGTTACTATAAGTAGAGTTGGGGCGTTGCTTTTGTGGATTTGTGAGAATTAAAAGACAAAACTTAGTCTAATATGTTAGTGCGAGAACACCGTTTAGTATTACATTTGTTAGACTTTGTGTGGTTGTAATCCTTATTATTAATATATTAAATGCAGTGTCTTGGTGTTGTGTTTTACATTAACTTAAAAACTTTTAATTCATACATTTGGTAGATGTTCTTGTTTTAAACACAAACTTGTCAATATTTCAGATTTAGACTGCTCGGTTTTTTTTTTTTTTTCAGAAGTTCCTTTTTTACTTTCTACGCCTACCCAGTAGTTCTTTAATATAAGACTTCACCCTCCACCTTTCTTTTACAAGGGCAGGAAATGTCATTTGACCCAAAGCTCATTGGCTTTCAGAAGTTAAAAAAAAAAAATTAGGTCCAAATTCAACAAATGTCACCAGATTTAAAAAATTTACAATTGGAAATGTTAAGGCATAGAAGAATTCTGAACTGATCAAATTTGAAAGTATAACATAGAAACCAATTTTAAATACCTGCTGGGATAGTAGGAAATTCCAATGGAATGTAGCCAATCCTCTGGAACATATGCCCATACCAAGAAAATAACTGCTCACAGCAATAGAGGTGTATGAGAAATTAACAGATCCCTAGTGACGCAAGCAAATCATAAAAATTTGTTAAAATCTCTTATCACACGCCCTTGCCATTAGGGTGGGGGGGGGGGGGGGGAACGAAGCACTTATATTGCCAAACAACAGGTAGCCCAGCATATCATATATATAAAAGCTATTGGCAAAAAATCTATAGAATAAGGTTGATGTCACTGCACTTACTGCTTCTAGATATACAAAATCATTCACCAATGTAAATATTCTTCACTTGACTTCCTAAACCTTTTTGATTTAACTTATAAGAAACTATCAAAATCGAAGATCTTAGAACTAAAGCCAGATGAATAAACTTGAATGAACAATTGCGCCACAGTATGCTGTTGTCATAATCAATTATATATATACGCATAGAAAGTGCAGCAGTCACAGCATGCCAGAGATATAAAGATACATCTCTATGTCAGCATGACAAAGAAAGACCCACCATTGTTTAGAGTAAGGCTCAGTTATCCAGACAACAGAATAAGGTAAAGATGAATTCAAAGATAACATCATATATATTGATTGAAACATTTTGACTTTTTTTCAGGCAAATTCCAGAAACATTTCAGTGTGAAATGCATTTTTTTTTTAAAAGGCATTCACTATTCCCTACAAATTAATCAAAATCAATAACCTCAATTAAGAGTTTCAAGACCCAAAGGAAATAGATAACTAAGCAACTTCGGCTAAATCATGTCTAAAATGAAGTAAAAGCATAACCAATGAATTGGACCTGTAGTGATGACAGTTGTTATGGAACCAACAAACCCATAGACTTCTGATGGCTTGGGACCATGCTCTCCAGACACTCCAAACCCAGAAGTCCTCTCATCTGCATCCAAAAAGGAGACAGTTGCCCTTCTCTTCTTTGACAGACTGAGAATTCTTCTGGGACTACTGACAGAATAAGGATCTTCCATGGCTTGCCCTTTTCAAAATCTAGCATTCCAGCACACTCAAGGTGATGTTATTGAATGCCAAATTCCCCACTGGAAGCCAAGATTCATAGCTGCAGTGAAACCCAGAATAAACACCAAAAGACATAAGACAACTGTAAATCCCTTTTAAACAATATGCTATCATCACCCACGAAGGATTAGACCATATAGAAATCTAAATTCAAAGTAACAGGATATTAAATACCATGGTGCCAATGGATTCGAAAGCTATTTTTCTAATACAAGCACTCACAAAATTATCTGCAAAGTCATGAAAGTAAAAGGTCAGACTTAGAGCAAAAAACTCCCACTTTTGCTGAGTCTAGGAGAGATGATTGGTAGGAAGCCTTAAACCCAATTTCCCTTTTTTTTTTTAGAGGCAATTGCCACACTTGAACCACGACCTGTCACTTTTCGTGGAAAGCACTTGCCATTGCACTAAGTCCCGAACTTAGAGGTTGGGAAAGTAATAAAGATTAAGGAACCACATCAAAAGAGAGAGAATGACAGAGCCAAATTTAACATCACAAACAGATATGAATACACATAATAAATATTATCGACAAGCACATATGTACAGTACATATATATCAAAGAATCACTGAGACTTTAAAAGGCTTTCTGATTGCAGGTATCTAAGGATACATATTATTGTCAACAGGAAAGGAAACATGAAGCTAAGACCAAAACCATTTAACACTATAATCTTTTTAGATGATTGGTGGCACAATATATTGTTAGGATTGTAAATTGTATTGCTGATGTAAGCTAGTAGATTGTATTGTATTGCTGATGCAAGCTAGAAATCTGTTTCTGGTGGTTAGTGCAGCTAGCTGCCAGCTGTAGGTGGTTATGACAGTTGGTTATCAGTTAGAATAGGATTGATTGAGGAATGAACTCATTTTAGGCAATAAGAATGAACTCATTTTAGTTTCTCTCTGTCTCTCTAATTCTCTAAATCTTCTCTATTTCTCTCTTCTTCTTTGGAGGCCCAGCTGACCTCGAATCCAGCTACAACTCTCTTTGATCTTGACATATACATTCACCCAATTTCTCAAAAAGCATAAAAAACATAAGAGTAAATAAAGCAAGGAAATCATTCTGTCATTAATAACCATGGAGAGTGGAAACTTCCCAAATGTACACTTTTCATTCTGTTTTATTTTCTAAATTATTGGCAAGTTATTCATGCACTCAGTGATTTTGTTTAGACTATTACAATGGGAGGAATAACCGTATTGGTGCAAGAACTCAGTGGCAGCACTTCCTATCTTTATTTCCACCTTTCTAACAATGCAATGGAAGAAAACTGTAACTATCTATGTCTATGAACATAAAACAAGAGGATTTACATATTAGTTATGTGACCAAAATTGAAACATATTAGTTACATGGTCACTATTGGAACTCAAGTCTTCGAATGTGAAGAGCTCGAGTTCCACTAGAAACTTAGAAAACAAAAAATATCATCTCATAATTCTCTCTATGGAACAAGGGTCCCTGAGTTCCAAATGTGGTCACATAAATAATAATAAGTTTGCAAAATTAGCTTAACGGGCGAAAAAAGAAGAAGCTGAAACCATTTAATGACAATAAACCCCTATTTAGGTGGTGTGCTCATTGGTTTGGACGTGACGTAATCCAGCGGTCACATATTCAATCCACTACACTATCGGTTCATATAGGTTTTTTTGGAAATGTCTTATAAAAGTTTCTCAAAAAAAGAAATGTCTTATGAAAAGGGAGTGGAATTACCCTTCTTCCTTGTTTACTTTTTTTTTTTGGTAATGGGCAAGCCTAAATGGCTTGAATAGTTGAATTAGCTGAGAGAACATTTACACAATCAATTTGGGTGCAGATCAAAAGCTGCATTAATTACAATCTACTAAATCATGGTCTGTGATTGAAACAGAGAAAGCAATTGGAGAGGGAGAGAGAGAGACAGTACCTTGAATAAAAACTTTTCTGTAGACTTGCCTGCTTTTTTTAGTTATTTTGAGTTTTGACCAGAACTTTGCGGCTGTTAAAGATGAAACGAAACGACTGAAGATTGGGCTGTATGTCGTTTTGGATCCTACGGTTGGGAGGGACTGCTAAGTCTGTTAAGACAATAGAAATCGAACTGATTGTCGGTGCGTTTAGTTGGGGTGAAAAAAAAAACATGATCGGCTCATAACACTTTCCACTTGTTTCAGTTGTTTGGTAGTAAATAAAACTCAGCGGAAGGAAAGACAGGTGGGAATTCCCTTAACTTTTTTTTTTTTTTTTCTTTTAGAATTAAAATTATCCTTTTATACTAAACATGTAACTTAACGGTGAGTAAAAAATGCATAAAAATTATGTATAAAAATTATTTAAATTTAAATTTTTGTAGTTTAAAATAACGAATAAAAAATGAGTTTATAGATCGAATGATAAATAACAACCAATTAACATGAAAATTGGTATAAATATTAAGAACATATAGAACATGTAATTTAATAGTTAAAATTTTAAAATAAAAATTCTATAAAAAATTATTAGATGGTATAATATTGCTTACACAATGTATAACTTAAACCATGGACGGAGTTGTTATTGGACTAGGAGGGCAATGACCCCCCTAAATTTTTTTTTTTTTTTAAATATTACTATATTAATAGATACTAATTTTAGCAATTTTGTTCAATAAAATTACACTTTGTCCTCCTTAATAATGTCATCAATTTTTTTGAGAGTAATGTTATAGCCACAAACGTTTTTACAAAGTTTATACAAATTATTGAGGTAGCAAATTCTTATTAATTCGTACACTTACATCACTTTTTATTTATCAATAACCACTCACTATATTAGCAATTTATAATAAAAAATTGTAATTTTAGCTTTTTTCACTTTTTAAAGGACATAAAATTAATAGATTAAATCTAAAACAAAATATATAAGCCCAAAAAAATTAGCCCAACAACAAAAATTACCAATAATAAAATTAAAAAAATTAAGCACAATCAATCTATTTTACCCAAAACAAACAACTTGATCATTTAAAATTTTTAAAAAAAAATCCTTTGTAGTAAAGCAGTACACTCCAAGTCCGAAACCGCCGCACATAGCTAGAAGTAGAATTGCCTCCCGTAACTCTAAGTCCTGACTTCGTCCCTAACTTAAACCTAATTATATATATATATATATTATATTATATTATTCTTCCGGATGCAAGAGACCATCTGGAAGTCAAAAATTCCACCTGAGCCGCGTTTGGTGGTTGAAGAAAACTCTCTCTCATTATGTCACGTTCGTCCCACCATTCACTCTCTCTATCAGTTAAATTAATTGTCCAAACACCTTTTTTTTTTTTGATCAACTCCAAACACTTTATATATATAGCAGATATTACTCACTTCAATTTCTACAAACAATTCCTTTAATTACCATCTAAATTCCTTTCAAAACACTGAAAATAGGAACTAGAATAAGGAAACAAAATAGTTTTATAGCTCATGAGCTTGTTCATGAACAAATTTTGTTGTTTGGGCTTGGCTTGTTCATTAAACAAGCCTAAAATTAAGATTCAAGCTTGTCTTATTTATAAACAAACAAACATAAACCAGCTTTTTATCGAGCTAAACCCAAGTTGTTCATGAATGGTTTTGTTCATTTACAGCCCTACATAACTTTTCACCATTCACTCTATCTGTATCAGTTAAATTAATTGTCCAAACACTTTTTTTTTTTATCAACTCCAAACACTATATATATATATATAGAGCAGATATTACTCACTTTAATTTCCACAAACAATTCCTTTAATTACCATCTAAATTCCTTTCAAAACACTGAAAATAGGAACTAGAATAAGGAAACAAAACAGTTTTCTAGCCACTACATGCAATGGCAGAGAATACGAACCAGCACGTATACATCAAGGCAGATGAAGAATTAGCCACACCCACTTTTGATTCCAAAGAGTTCATCCGCCGAAAGAACAGGATCAAGTTAGCCATAAATATTGCTGCTTTTGTTGTGTTTCGAATCATAGTCAGCTTGGTGTTTCATTCATTGTGATGGGTGCGTTTTAGGACCCCTAAGGTCACGCTGGGTATGACTATGGTCACGTTCTATAACGTGAACACTAGCACCACCCAAACATCTCCTGCCTTTGACATGAACTTCACAACCCAAGTTAGAGTGAAGATCACAAACTTTGGTCCCTATGAATATGATAGTGTTGGGCTTTGTGAAGCCTATTTTTGTTTGATCCGGTTCGACGATCCGATCTGAATAATATTGCGTAATTTTTAATGGGAGATTTACTGAGGCTTAGTCTATGAAGCAGAGGCTTGGGCCCTTGGGAAATTTTTTTTTTTTTTGGGCCTATTTAGCTCATTGTGGAACCGCCTTTTGTAATTAGGAGTTTTTAGTGTGGTGTTGTTGCCATGTTTTTATATATAGGGAGAAAATATTGTAGCCGCAAGTTGTACTCTGTATTCTTTCCTGATAATAGTAATATCCCTACAACTTCGTGGACGTAGGCAAATTGCCGAACAACGTAAATACTGTCTTGTGCGTGTGATTGTTTTTTTTTTGACATATGTTTTAATTTCTCTATTTTTTGTTTCTCACAAGTTGGGTGTTTGGTTAAATTCCCTGCAGATAGCACCAATGCCACGTTCATGTTCCAAGGTGTAACAGTGGGGCAAGTCACTATTCCTAATGGTAAAGCTGCCTGGGCTTCGTTCAACCAAAAAAGTTAGTGTCAGTGTTAACGTGAATTCAAATGCACTGCCAAGCAATACCAGTCTTGGAAGTGAGTTGAGTGCTGGGTTTTTGACCCTGAATAGCCATGCCGAGTTTAGTGGGAAACTTGTATTGATGTTTGTGATGAAGAAGAAGAAGTCCACCGAAATAAACTGCACCATGACCATTAATTATCTTTCAACAAAGGAGGTGCAAGCTATGAGTTGCTAGTGAACATAAACCTCTATATTTAGTGTTTATTTAGCTCCTTTTGTTTTTTTATTTGTTTTTTGTGTGGCAAGATTTGTTTAATTTTTTTTTCGTTGCTCTTTTATCCCTTATTATATATTGGAAGCAATATACATTTTATTGGCCAAGATTTGATTAACATGTGCAAATTTCTGTTTTTATTATTAATCCTTGAATATTGTAATGAACAGTTATAGGGGACGTGATTTGAATAAGCCTCTTGTATTTGGGGATACAACATTTTTCACAATTTATTGAAGTGGTACGTTGTGAGTGCGTTGGAAAATTAAAATGATGTCAGTGATAAACCTATGTAAAAGTGATAATTCACCAATCACACCATTTCTAACTCTTAAAAGTTGTGAAAAAATTATGTTACAACAAAGTCATATTGTAATAGTAAAAAAAAAAAAAATTGCATTAAAAAAAATGCAATTGGACTAAAAGAATTAGACAATCACAATTGCCAAGTGGACAACTAGTTGAATCATCACTGGGGACCAATTCAACTACACAAGCAACTAATTAAAATAAGGGTTTGGCTTACCTCTAAAACTTTTTTAACTGGAATCTCCTTTTATTTTAATGAATAACTACTACATCATCCATCAACTAAATAAAATGTGTAGATTAAAATTTAACTATCACTTACCATTATATATTTAAAACAAAATAACATGTCTAATTAAAAAAGTACCGGAGGTAAAGCAAAATCTTAAAATAAAAAGCAGTAGAATCAGCTTGAAAGAGAGATGGTGTGGATTTTGAGCCAATTGATTAGAAAATTCGGAGAAAAGTTGATGCCCATCTTAATGCTCCATATAATAAGTGTGAGAAGCTATAAAAGTAGTGAAATTGCATTATTCTTCATTGGATTAAAGAAGAAGCTGATTCTTCCTCACTTTCACTGACATTGACGTTTAGGAGGAAACTTGCTAGGCAAGTAGCATTTAAATTTTATTTCTATTTGTCTTTCTTTGATATATATATATATATATATATATATATTTTAATTAATATTGTTTTAGAACATTTCATGAGGGCTAGCCTTGTTGAAGTAAATTGTTCTTGACAATGACAAGTAGAATAAAGTGAATATAGCTACGAACCTGGAGATCTCCTCCAATTTTATATGAAACCACGTAAAAATAAAATAGTAGTTTTAGAACCACAAATTATTCCATAATTTTTTTACAATTCTAACGTGGTAGATTGTGAGTAGTTAACTGTCATTTACACATGGACTTTTTTTTTTTTTTTTTTTACCAATTTCATTCTGCCACGTCACAATTATGGCAAGAAGTTGTGAAAAATTATGTAGTCTTAAATTTTTCCAAACTAAAAATTAGAAACAAAACTTAGAAAATAAAGTGAATAAAGCTGAACGTATAATAATATCCTTGTAGTAAAACAAGTACGTGGTTAGTTATAGGAAAGGAAGTAAACCTAAAGTATTGGAGGAAAGCAATAAAGTTTAAAAGGTTAGACCTTTATCTAACTTTATATGATTATAGGTTAGAACTTTATCAATATGATTAACTTTGGTTCCTAGTCTATAAAAACAAGTGGTATATTCTTTCTCACACCCTATTTCATGAACCTAATGACTTAACCTTTTTGCAATGTTTGGGATGGCTTTAATCTAAGTGGCTTTGATCCACGAATGATTTTTTACAAATACCTTTTCATGAAATGTGTGTATTAAGAGAGAGAGAGAGAGAGAGAGAGAGAGAGAGAGAGAGAGATGTTAGATTTACCAAATGAAGAATTGGAGCTGCATGGCTCTTCCAAAGAGTCATACAACATGCAACGTGTAAAACTTTGAATAGCACAAGATGCATGGAACCATGGGTACTCTAGGTTTTTCACTTTCTTACATCCTTCAACATATTCTTCAAGGCAAATAGAAAATGTTCTTTTTATATTATCAAGTTTGAAAGGATGTGTGTGAGTTAAACAGATTTAAAGTCTGTGCTGTGTATCCAAGAGTTAGATATTTTTGGATATACATCACAGTTAGTTTCTTTTAAAAAAATCTTCTCCCTTTTTTCCGTGTATGTGTGTGTTAAAAATACTTAATATTCTAAAAAAAAAAAAGTTTGAAAGAATAAGAAAACGAGATCATAAGTGAAGAGAGATAGTGAAGAGAGATGAAAAGAGTTAGAGGTCAAATCAGCTTGCACTTCAATGAGCATAAGGATAGCCAAATCCATCATCACTAGCATAAGATTTTTCATTTATTTCATAGTCATTGATTTTCTACCACTTTTGAGATTTTCTTGTTTTGAATTAAATATAGAAAAATGGTTAAGATTGAAACCCTTATACCTCCTTATATACAATTGAATGCTTAGAAACATTTTTTATTATTATAAAATAATGAATATATTAATTAATTTATTCTTAAAATATTTTTTTTCAAATAAGCAATATTAAAAAAATTTGACTTTTAGAATTTTGAGCATTTTAAGTTGGTTAGCTTGTAGTTTAAGTAATACCGTTTGGTTTGGTCACAAGTTTCATAATAAATTTTTTTTCCAATTAATATCCTATTTTAAGATTTATTTAAAATTTATGTCAATCATACATAATTTGTCCTAAAATTAACAAGTAACTGAACTAGTTGACGTGAGTTTAAATTAATGAGAACAACTAACTATAACCTATACAATACAACATTTTCCTAGAAAGGTTTTATTTAAGGGAAAATTATATATTTGGTTCCTAAGTTTTGCACTATATTTCTTTTTTTTTTTGAGAATCCACTATAATTCATTTTGATTCCTAACTTTTCAATTGTGTTTATTTGGTCCTTAACTTTTCAATATCATTTACGCTCTGTTTGTTTCAGCATTAACGTTTTCTGGAAAATGGTTAATTTTCCAAAGAGTATTTTCTAGAAAACTGTCTTATTTTCCAGTGTTTGGTAACGACCTTGAAAATGCGCTTGAGAATGTTTTCTGGTGTTTGGTATACAATTTTTTTAAAATATTTCTTGTATAATTTAAAACGTGTATATTATGTAGACTAACTAATGTAATCATTATAAATAAAAAATCAAGAATGAATTTGGTTTTCATACTAATTAATCTAAAATTTTGACAATAAATACAATCAAAATTAATTAGTTGTCAAATTTTCATGATCTTTATCACTCATCTTGCTCATATATATAGACAGTAACGTACGTACACACACACACACACACACATCAACCATTTGTCTACTATGGTCAACTACAAGTCTTCAATATTACTCTAAATTATGTATTTACATAATGTACTGCATAATATATCATCACTATATTGTATCTGCTAACAAAAAATGTATTTGCCAACAAATGCAATTCTCCTAAACAATTATCATTCATTATATAACAATATTAGTCCACGGTAAAGATTGTCCCATGTAAAAGCAATTTAGAGCAATATAGTTACTATGTTTAAAATTTTCATCTTTTACTTCTTTTTCATTCTTTCTTCTTCTTCTTCTATTATTATTTATTTATTTATTTATTTATTTGCACTTTATGTATGAAAAAAAAGTAACTTTTGCTTGGAATCCATCAAACCGAAAATTTCTTAGAGAAAAAAGAAAATCGAGCTTGAAATTCAAAGCAAAGAATTGAGATTTTGGTAGAGAGGAATGAGATAATTACCGTTGCAAATTTGTTCTCCTTTGCAAGTTGGAGCTATTGATTGATCAGTGAAGTAAAGAAAAATCTAATAAGAGAATTGTGTTACAGAAGGGAAGAGAAACATGGAGAAAAGAGAGAAGAGAGACAGTTAAAGAGAGAGATATATGGGAAGAGGAGAGACCAGAGTTAGTGACGGTGAGGGTGTGAGGAGAGAAAAAGTAAAGGGAAGAGAGAAAAAGTGAGAAAACTTACCATGAGAGAGAGAAGGCACCAAAAAATTATGTTTCCCACGGCTATAGATGAAGATAATATTTATAGGAGATGCAACGCATGAGAGAAAGATTGTTTTCCAAAAAAAAAAATTGGAAAACAGCTTATAGAAAATAAGCCTTATTTTTATTAGAGTTTTCTGTTGACCAAAGATAGTTTTCCATTGATCAGGTTTTTTTTGTGCTACCAAACACTGGAAAATGTGGAAAACTATCTTTACAGAAGGTTTTCCAGCGAAACAAACAGAGCGTTAATTTAGTTTTTGTCATTATCTCTTGAATAGAAATTACTAAATTGACAAACGGTTAAAATAAAAAATTATTTAAACTAATTTTTTATTTTAGCCGTTGCCACGTCAACAATTTTCCATTAAAGAGATAAAAATGGAAACTAAATTGACACAACATTGAAAGGTTATAGACCAAATTGACACAATTAAAATGTTAAGGACCAAATAGATAATTTACCCTTTATTTAAATACTTAAAAATTGTGACTTTCCATAGAGTTAGATTATAAGTTAAAGTGCTTTTTTTCTTCTTCTTCAAATGTGTCCCATGGTAAGTGTTACAAACCTCCAAACAGTTAGGGTATGTTTGGATATCACTTATTTTACTGAAAACTGAAAACTTATTACTGAAAACACTATAGCAAAATAATTTTTAAACTATGAATAGTGTCGTGGGATCCACAGTTGACCTGCTTATGATCATTTTTTGAAGTTTGGCTGGGTCGTGAACAATGCCGTGGGACCCAACCAAAAAACGCAAAACGCCTAATAATCCTTAGGCAAACACACGCTTAATATATAAATATTGGTTATTTTTTTTAGCAAAATTATTCTAAAATTGCAAGGGAAAGGTCAAGTTTATTTAGGTGCACAATAGGATTTAAAGAATATATATCATGAAAACTAGGCCAAATGGCAACAGGAAAAACAAAAGCAATGGACAAGTGAAGTACTCTTATGTTGATTTAATGTTTCACTTGAGCGGAGACTCTTCTTGTTATGGAATTGGCCAACCTGAAATGTTAATAAAATTCTCATTGGGTAATTTCACAAAAAAAACATCATAAGAATTACTTTGATACATATGAAAGGAGGGAGTACCATTCTTCGTACTTCAGGAGTATCTAAGAACTACTTTTATACACACTTAAGTAATATTGAGCCCAAGAACCCCAAAAATAAAACTAGACTCATAACCTATTACTCGGGACTCAATAACAATTTTTTAAAATACTAATATTTTTCTAAAAGCAAGAACAAACACATTAAACACATTAAATGCATGGAGAAGAAAATATGTATAGAAACAAAAGTTATAAAATCCCAGTAGCTTACATAATCTTGAGTAAGAGTTCACAAAGAACATAGTACACAAACTACTACTCTCCTTATCAATAAACATGCGCGTGCTCGGAGACACATGTAGTTTACTCCCCCTAAATTTGAGCTAAGTATAAAACCACTCTCCATTCTGCCACGAAATGACAAAGGATAAATGTAATTATGTAAAAAAAAGGAATGGCAGGAGAAGGTGAGACACACTCACTACAAAAAAAAGGTCCTCTGGCCGCGTTTTTAAAACGCGGCTATATCGCCAAAAAACGTGACTATAGCCTATAGCCACGTTTTTTTAGGCCACGGTTTCTAATGTGGCCTAAAACCCGTGACTATAGGACTGATAGTCCTATGGCCGCACTTTTTAACCGCGGCCCAAGCCCGAGTCCTATAGCCCCGTTTAAAACGCGGCCTAAGGGTACAGGCTTAGGCCGCATTTTAAACGCGGCCTAAGCCTTTACCTTAGGCCGCATTTTAAACGCAGCCCAAGGTTGAACCTTAGGCCGCGTTTAGAAAGTGCGGCCATACCTCCCATTGTGATGGCCTGTGACACTCGTTTAAGCCGTGTTTTAACCGTGACCTAAGGTTCAGGTCTTAGGCCGCACTTAAAACGCGGCCTAAGGTTCTGCTCTTAGGCCGCGTTTTAAACGCGGCCCAAAATTACAACCTTAGGCCGCGTTTTAAGTGCGGCCTAAGCCCCCCAAATTCTTATTATGAATTGGTCTATAGCCACGTTTTTAACGTTTTAAAAGCGTGGCTATAGCATTTTTTTTTTTCCTTCTTATTTCCTTTTTCTGGGCAGATTTTTACAAACCTGTCAAACATACAAAATTTCAACAAAATATCTCTAATAACAACCCAGAATTCCAACAAAATATCAAGTAAGAATTTTCTCAAGCATTAATTTTCTCTAAAGAAATATCCAAACAACTATACATGAAGAGTCCACGAAGAATGTATAGTCCATTTGACACAATATTACAATCATGTTTACAATATTTTCAATATCCACAAAGTTACAATATTCCGAATATCCAAACAATTATACATGAAGAGTCCACGAAGAGTCCTCACTATGATGTAGCGCTATTACCTGAAAATATTATATACGCAATATTAGTAGCACATAATATTGCAATAAACACGCAAGTTTTATTAAATTAAACGCAAAGTTTGTATTACCTGAATAACCGCTTAAACTTGAGATGACATTCTTTTGTAAGAAGGCTACCATTTCATCCATTCTCCGCTTTGTATCGGCCATTTCCCGCTTTGTTTCGTCCAGCTGCTGCTGATGCCGTCTTTCTGATTCGCGCATTGCTTCGGCCAGTTGCTGCTCATGCCGTGCATCTGACTCCCGCTTTGCTTCAGCCAGTGCTTCGGCCAGTTGCTGCTAATACCTTTGCTCTGAGTCAGCAAGTTGGTCCCTCATCGAATTTTCCAATGCAGTCATTCGTTGGGCTGTTTCAGTGGACGACGGCCCAGGCACACATGGAAGGTTGGACCCACTTCTTCCTGATGGGGTTGGTCCAAAACCGACCCCACGGACACGTCCAGAATGTTCTTTGCCCATGACTTGAGCGAACGCATCATCTTTTGCCCAGAGAATTCCATCGCGATGGTCTCCTACTAGTTTGCCCCCGTTGTCTAAAATTTCTTTCATTTTCTCCTGTTTTCATATAAGAACCAAATAACATATTAGAAAATAACATATGTTTGCTATTAACATTTCATGCACAAATTAGAAAATAAATAGGTTATGATATAGGCTTACAATCTTGTCTCGCACTTCATTACTAATAGGAGTCCCATCTTTCGTGCAGTATGCTTTTATGAAAACATCTGCACGCTCCACTGCTTGGCCGCTTTCTTTTGCCTACATCATATTCAACAGTCTCATTACAATAGTGAAAATTTATGTTGGTGATATGAAGCGAGAATCGACAACCAAACATAGCAAATGGAATTTGGAACATAACATGCAATATAACCATAAAACAAATTCCGTAAACATGTAGTTTATTACGTTCAAAAAGACGAGTTGTTTTCTTCATGTGAATGCTGTGTATCAAGCGGTTTTTGGTACCAACACTCTTGCCCTTTGATTTAATAAAATAGCCATTTTATAAGAGGTAACGTTTGAAAAAGTGTGGCCATAGCACCCTTGTTGACAGCTTTGAAGACATTTTCGCCGCATTTAAAACGCGGCTATATGCCACAACTATAACCACGTTTCTTAAATGTGGTTATATCTGTTACCTATAGCCACGTTTAAAACGCGGCTATAACCCCCTAACTTCTTTTAGAATTTGTCTATAGCCACGTTTTAAACGCAGCTACAACCTCCTAAATATTTTTACAATTACTCTATAGTCACGTTTTAAACGCAGCTACAACCCCCTGCCTATATGCATCCCAATTGCTATATACCAAACCAAACTCTTGCTAACAAAGTGGCAAACATAAATATTAATGAAATCACTAATCAAAAACAGGAAATATCACAAGAAAGGGGGTCAACTGTTCGTAGCTTTGATGAGTTATAAAATAAGAATGCCGCATTGCCCCCCCCCCCCCTTAAAAAAAAGTCGTAAAAGGAAATTCATACCTACTAATTGCTTGGTGTGAGTTAAGCTATTGGTCAAATCAGTAGGGTCAAGCTTGATAAGATTGTGAATTTATATTTAAATATTTATGCCGTGGAGCATTTCACTTGATTAGTATTTTTTATATGGCTAGACCACGTTGGTTGACACAATAGTCACAAACACATTTAGCCCAAAAAGTGAAAAAGGTCTCAACACACACCCGGACTTTTCAACACCAGCCCATGGGCTGAAGAGTCACTCGTAGGCTCATAGCGTGCCTTCGGCTTCTTGCCTTCGTTTCCAAACAAAAACAAATTAAAAACAATATACAAGACGGTCTTTGTTACAATATACAAGACTTCCCCAATGCAATCATTAGGAGAAAAAAAAAGTTTTTTTTTTTTTTAACATTTATATACGCATTGATTTGTTGATTATAGATTAAATTTCTTTAATCTCTAATCCAGTTAATGAATTACCTTATTCACTCATTTTGATTTATTGATAGGATAATTATCTATACATGTTAAATACTATGCCGAAATAGTTTTCTAGTTTCACTTTAGGTTCCATCACTTTTATGAATTGTAGAGCAAAACTTTCACTACACAATTCAATGCCCCGGATTCAATAGGACTCATAAATCATAACCTTATTAAGCATCAACATATACTGCAAATCGAGACCTAACCCCTTCTTCCCAAACTTTAGTACTATAGTTTATACAACCACCATAAGTTAGTCAATTTTTATTTTTAATACAATAATATTAGGAGTACTATAAATTTTATCATATAAATTTTATAAACCTATGTATGAAGATTTAAAAATAAAATAAAAAATTAATTAAAGTCAAATTTAACTCTCCAAGATGAAGCACATGGGAGATGATGGAGATGTGGAAATTCTGGAAAAAGTGGATACAATACTCAAACAGTTGCGAGAAAAAGAAGGAGAACTTGAAGATTTAGAAGCTTTGAACCGAACATTAATAGTGAAGGAGCGCAAGAGCAATGATGAGCTGCAAGAAGCTCGAAAAGAATTAGTTAATGACCTGAAAGACTTAGCTAGCAGTGCTCATATCGGCGTTAAGAGAATGGGAGAACTTGACAGTAAACCATTCCATGAAGCAATGCAAAGAAAGTATAATGAGGAAGAAGCAGAAGACAGAGCTTCAGAGCTATGCTCATTGTGGGAGGAATATCTGAAGGACCCTGACTGGCATCCTTTGAAAGATATTACAGTTGATGGGAACCATCAGCAAGTTATAGATGAAGAAGATGAGAAATTGAATGATCTGAGGAAAGAATTGGGTGATGAAGTTTACAAGGCTGTGACAGCAGCTTTAATGGAGATAAATGAATACAATCCTAGTGGGCGGTCTATAATATCAGAATTGTGGAACTATCCAGAGGGAAGAAGAGCTACACTTGAAGAGGGGGTCATGTTTATATTGAAGCAATGGAAAGTAGCTAAACGCAAAAGGGGAATGAGTTGAAGGAAATAATATATCTAAGTCCTCTAACGGAACAATGTAGTGGAATTTGGAAGACATGTCACTGAGAGATGGAATAAGCTGCCTGCTTACATGATGGTGGTGGGTGTTCAAGGCATGTGTTCTCTGTAATTTACTGTGTTTCATATCGGAGGGATGTTCTCTACAAGTCTCCATTGAACAACTTGTTGAAAGCAACTGCATATTTAGCATTCTTCTTGTTCAATGGATGGGAAACTTGATGGAAAATCTATTTGAAAATGCAGTGTAGCCTTCAATCTAAAACTTGTGTTCTAAAATAAACTTATTTTCTTCCCCAAAAAAATAAAAATAAAAATAAAAACTATCAAAAAAAAAATTAAAAATTTATTTATTATACTGTAAATATAGTACCATTTGCATTCATTGTGATTTTATATAAACATTTAATTGTAAAATTGGTAGTAGTTTCAATATTTTTGTTTACATTTTGGAAAAGTTCGTTTACACTCGTCTTATATACAAATTCCCAAATAACAGTGACTTTACTCACAGTTTCACCTTCTCAAGAACCTTGACCATGACTCCATCATGCGATTCTACACCTCTTGGGTTGATATCAATCGTAGAATGTTCAACTTCATCTCCGAAATGTTCACTTCCGGAACACTCAGAGAGTATGTAATCACATGACCTTATTCTATTTTCCTCTATTTTTGTTTTAGAAGGCGTTAGTTTAGAGGGTTTGTATTACCAAAAGCGGCATTTTCAAGTGTAACTTTTCAAAGGCAACTCTTCATTACATACATAAATGGTGTTTCATATTCATTTATTAAGGAAAATGAAAGTTATATGTCTTTTAGAGCATAAACAATGTTTAATACCATAGGAGAAAAAAATCACAAGATTCTTTCAAGATTGCTAGTTGTAGAATTGGGGATTAGTTGTATCCTGAAGGTGATCTTCTTGGAACCCTATAGCAAGCTCATTCAAGTGGGGGCAAATATCATCTTAAAGCTAACAAATTTATTTGTCCCTCTAACAACTTTAACTTGGTTCAGTGTTTTCAAAACTGAATGCACCTACATCCATAGGTAATACCAACTAAAAATATCTACTGTTATTCACTCCTCACATTATATTCAACAAACCCATATCATCATGCACATCTGATCACAATATTAGTTAGTTTGATTGAAGGCATTACTTAAATCATTCTAAGACTTTACTGCTCTTCATATTAGCTGCATTTCAAGGCATTGAGTAACAATAACGCATAGTACCATTTTTCTATAACTTTCTATAGGCTAGTTGGTCATGATACAGCAGCAGCCAAAGTTCAAATACATTTATTATAAGGAATAATAGTAAAATTAATAAATAAGACAATATTAATCACAGATCGCTAAAAAATCACTAAATGCACCGTTTTGCCTTTCATTTCAAAAGCACGTTTCACACACAAAAGAGCCTACAAATAGAATTCTCACACACAATTGATTGTGAATACTATAATGAGCTTGAGAATATCTAACAAGCAAACAAAAGAAACAAAGATGAGTAGAAAGAAAAATAGATACAATGGGCATTAAAATATATATTCCTAAGATCAAAATCATTGTTTTTTTTTTTTTAGGGAAAAAAAAAGAAAAAGAAAAAAGAGAGAGACTAAGAGATTTTTTGAAGAAAAAAAAGAAAAAAGAAAATAAAACTATGAAAGATAATATATATATATATATATATCTGTGTGTGTGTGTGTGTATGAGATGACAGAAAAGATTATCAATATCATCAGTAAACCACAACTCTATTTTTATTTTTAGTTTTTTATAGGAAGATTGTGAATTCTTTATTCATGACAAGTAAGATGGATTAAATCATGAGCCAAAGCTTGCTCAATACCTCGACTCTAAATTTGGGAGGAACTTTTACTCCAAAAATAAAAATTGAGAGAAAATCTAATGTGACCACTGTCTAAATATATATATATATATATATATATATACACACACTAGGAAACTTAGTCATTTCCAGTCCAATTAAAGGAGGGGAAAAAGACATTGATAAATTCGTACCTTGTGGCTTGTGCTTAACCTAGTCTATTCTTGATTTTTTTTTTTTTTTGTAAGTTGAAAAAAAAAAAAAAAAAAAACTTCTGTAGTAATTTAAATATTTTACCACTTGAGATGAATATAAAGGTGTCGGATGCATGGCTGGAAAGTTAGTAAAAATAAATGAATAAATAAAAATGATTTAAAATCAAGGCTGAGGATAAAAGGAAAAATATCCTCAGAAGATAAAATTAAAGGAATATTACTATCATCAAATCATAGTTTGTTTTTTTATGCAAAAAAAAAAAAAAAAATTTATCGTTTTATTTTTTTGTTAAGCACAAAAACTGAGCTAAATTAACCCTATTTTCAAACAGATCAGAAAGAATAAAAATAAAGGAGTCTCAAACATTCTAAAACAAAAAAATATTGAAAGAGTCTCAAATGTAAGTAGTTTTTTTTTTTTAAACCAAATGTAAGTAGTTCATATAAATATAGTACACCATTTAGTTTCAATAACACATAATATATATACATATTTCATTGATTTATCTAAAAGTTTTAAATCGTACCTTAAAACAATAGAAGTAGACATCATAAATTGAAACTCACTAAAACAAAAAAAAAAAAAAAAAAAAAATCTTAAAAGCAATAGAAAATTTACCACCCCCCCCCCCACCCCTTAGAAAACAGGTTTTTTAAAAATGTGATTCTATCAAGCCCATGGACCAGGGACTGCATACGATCCCTTTAGAAGGACTGGACCCACCTACATGGCTGTATAATTTTGCCATTCTGAGCCTAATAAGATAAAGCCCACTCAATGAAAACAGCCCACCTGATACTTGCCCATACTCACCTCAAGTTACCATAGGCCCAATTAACCAGTTTGACTCAACGCAAGGCGAGAAAATGCCGAGCATACTAGTACACAAAAGCATTGCGAAAGAAGAATAAAAGCCCAATGGGTGTTTCTGGAGCAAACTAACACTATGGGGCTTTTGGAGGGCTGGCCCAAATGGGCCTCCAATGGAACATTAGAGGTTTAGGCAATTCCTCTAAATTTAGTTCCAGCTCAAAAAAATTGTCCGAGAGGTAAAACCATCCATTTGATTTCTTATGAAAACTAAGAGCAAGAAGGGAAGGGAAAAACTAGACTCACAAATGGAGGTTTATGGAATTTGTGGTAGAAGCAAGGGAGGGCTATGCTGTGGGGGCTTCTGTTGTGTTGCTCGGCTATCCAACTTCAGTTCTTAGAAGTAACAAAAAATGTAATCCATGTAGAAAGTACAATTTATTATTTATGTTCCATCTCTTAACTTTTGTTTATAGGCAGCCTTGTCTCCGTGAAAGGCAAGAGGTTTGAAATGTGCTAATGTAATCCATTTAATCTACTCCGATTGTTTCTCAAAAAAAAAGAAGAAAAAAAAAAAGGTCTACTCCAGCCTACTTCAATGCATTTCAGTCCATTCGATCTATTGGTCCACTTTGGTGCAATTTAGTTCATTTCAGTTCACTTTGGTCAAGTATCTCTCCTAAATGGTAGTTGGCACAGCACTTTGTTTAAGAAAGATTTCATTAGACATCAGTTGTTGTTATACATTTCATTATACTTATCGTCACGAATATAATGTGACCACTGTCAATATATATATATATATATATACACACACAAAATAGTACCACTAACAACAAAGTTAGATTATCTAATGTTCAAAAAGAAAAATTACACCAACCCATCGTTCCTTTTTTTTTTCATTCACTCAAATATTTAGCATAACTCTTGTGCTCATTTACTTATTATTGAGTTCTTGAATCAGTATAACTAAAATCGTAGCGAAGCTTCCGACAAGTACTACTCATGAAAAATCTAAACTTCAATCTCATTATACAAATCTAGCTTCCTGTCAACATATATACATTGTTATCTTTGAGGGTGAAGTTTAACTCGTGTAAAATAGATCTATTCTTAAGCTTTAAAGGGATGAGTTAAGAATTTGTAGTTTAGCAAATTGATATCTATCTAGTTTAGCACCAAAATCAAAACTATACATATTATCAAAAAGAAAATTTAAAACTACGACATCATTAATGGCTAATAAACAAATAAGGGCACGACATCATACTTAATGCATAAGTTGAACAAAACTATCATACATCATTTAAGAAGGAAGAAAATTCTTATGTTTTATGTGACCATAATATTGAATCCCCTATTCATCTTTTCTGGAATTTTCAAGTCGCAATGGCATTATGGTTTGGAAGTGAGTGGAAAGTTAAAACTAATGCTATATTCTTTCAAAGTTGGGAAGGTCTTATAGATGGATTTTAGATCCACCAATGATATTTGGTTTGAATATGGAACATAAGGAAGCTTTTACTTTTTCTGGAGCCATAATACTAGAATTGATTTGGAAAAATAGGAACTAGGTGTTGTTTGAAAAGAAGACTTTTGAGATTGACAGCCTAGTTGGGAATCTATGCTAGCTAAAAAAAGAACACGGCTGGAGAAGTGAGATCCCACATAACAATTCTGTCTTAAAAATCCACAGTAAATAGTCTCATCCTCCAAAAGGACATGTGAAATTCAATTGCAACGCTGCAATGGGCAAAGAGTTCTCAATTGTTGCGGTGGTCACTAGAGTTTGGAGAGGGACAATGGTTTTGGCTGCATCTAAAAAAGCCGATACCATTATCCCTCTCTAAGCAGGGGTCAAAGCAATACTATGGGCAGTGCAACTAGCCAAAGCCCAGAACTTGGCGAGAATAATTATCGGAACTGATTCCAAAGCTTGCATAGAGGCGTTTCAGGGGCTAGGTTAGAGTTGTCCTTGGAGGATTATAAGCCGGAGATATATATTTAGTAATCTAGCGGAGGTTTTTAGCGTATGTATTTTCTATTGGATTAGTAGGGAAGGTAATAAATCTCCTTATGTTTTGGCTAGGTGGTCTTTGAAGAATAGGCTTTTGGTTTCTTTGATTTAAGTTCAAGTCCCCAAGCATTTGTTGATGTTATCTTACAGGAGCATTGCTTTGGTTCTAATTATATGGGCTCCTCCTAAGTTGTATAGTTTTCTGGTTCAATAAAAATTTTACAATCTAATAGTGAAATTAGCACAACACATCACACGAACTCTTCAAATCTACCTGCTATTTTATCAATTGACCCCTTCTACTTGTTTAACATCAAGGATTTTAGCTTTATTTTTAATTTGGTCCTCAACATTTTATAGCTTTTATTTTAGTTTTTATAGTCTTTAATTTGTTGTCATTCCCTGCCGTCATACGGGATTATTGTTTTTGTCAAAATATTCAAACATGATAGGTAAAAGAGTGACTGCTGACATAAAATTACTGGATTTATCCTACTAGCTCAAGATTTTAATGTTGTGTTGCAACTTTTTTTTTTCAACTTTCAACATGCTATATCAAGTTTCTCAAAAAAAAAAAAAATGCCATATCAACGACTAATCTAAAAAATTCCAGAGTATTAGTTCTCAGACCCGACCCCAAAAGTTCTTCCCTAAAAAATTATCTATCTTGCCAATCAATCTATAGAGACTAATTAAGAGGATGACAAAAATGATAGAATCATTTGCTCATCGCTTATGTGATGAATAACTTGAGTAGTGGTGGTGTGTTGCCAACATCTTCTACAAATCTCACACTAGAGAGAGAGAGAGAGTACATACGCTTTTTACCACCGAAAGCCTTGTGAACCAGCCTTGTCGGCGATGGGCTTGGCGGCGTTGGGTATGGGTCGCCAATGGGTATGAGAATTCGGCAGGCTGAGTTGGGTTCGGCCTTGTCAGCGTTGGGGTTGTCGGCGCTAGGCTGGTCTCTCAACGTCGGCGTCGGCGGAGTTTTTTATGGAAGGATTTATCTGAAGAAAGAAAAAAAATTAGGGTTTCTCTGAAGAAAGAAAAAAAATTTAAAAAAAAGTGGGTGAAATTTAGGGTTTTATCTTGATCCTAACCTTCACTGGAGAGTAAACTCAACTGACGGACAAAGAGGTTGAGATCAGATGGAGGGTGAGGGTTGAGATCGGATGAAGGGTGAGGGTTGAGGTCGGAGATGGAGGGTGAGGGCTTCAGAGATGGAGGCTTGAGATCGGACGGAGGTGATGAGGGTCAGATCGGATGGAGCGTAGAGATGGAGGTGATGAGGGGTCAGATCGGATGGAGCGTAGAGATGGAGGTGATGAGGGCTTCAGAGATGGAGGCTTCAGATCGGGTGGAGGGTAGCTGATGGGTTGGAGAGAGTTTATTATTAATATTTATACTTCCCTTAAAGCCGCATTTTTAACATGCGGCTATAGGGGAAATCTGAAGCCCCGTTTCAAAAACGTGGCCCCATCCCGAACTAGAGCCGCGTTTTAAACACGCGGCTTCAGAACCAGTCTTTAGGCCGCGTTTTTATCTCAAAAAAACGCGGCCTCAGAACCTGTCTATGGCCCCGCATACAAAACGCGACCTTAAGGTTCTGTGAAGCCGCGTTTTCTTAAACGGGGCTTTAGGCTCAACCTTGGGCCGCATTTTAAAAATGCGGCCACAGTAAAAGAAGACAAAAAAAAAGAGTTTGAGAAAAAATAAAATGCGGAAGTCCTTAGGCCGCGTTTTTATCTCAAAAAAACGCGGCCTCAGAACCTGTCTATGGCCCCGCGTATAAAACGCGGCCTTAAGGTTCGCCTTGGGCCACATTTTTAAAAACGGGGCTTTAGCCTCACCTTGGGCCGCGTTTTTTATGGCCGCGGATTAAAAAACGCGGCCCAAGGCCCCCGCGTTTTGTAGTGACTCTAAAACTTACATGGAGAAGGTGAACCTAAGGTGCCTAAAAAGTGAGACTTATGATGAAGCACATAGTGCAATATGCTTTTGGCCATGTCATTTATAAGACAACAAGTAACTCACTGCATGAAATCAAGAAAGAAAGCTTGAGGATGATGTAAGTGAGTGTGAACTAAATGCTTCAATGGTGCTTTGAGGGGCACCTTTCCTTTGGAGAAAAAATTCGAGTTGTACGTAGAATCAGCTTGAAAGAGTGACGTTGTGGATTTTGAGCCAGTTGATTAGAAAATTTAGAGAAAAGTTAATGCCCATCTTGATGCTCCACAAAATAAGTGTGAGAAGTCATAAAAGTAGTGAAATTGCATTGGTATTCATTGGATTAAAGAAGAAGCAGCTTATTCTTCCTCACTTTCACTGACATCCCATGTGATGTTTAATGCCATGTCCTTTTAGGAGGAAACTTGAAATTTGTTACTCAAGATTACCCTGAACTTCTCCTCTTCATTTATTCCCCTTCTTCCTCGGCGTTGCGGCATAAGAGGACTTAAACCTATATAGGATCTAAATTTTAAAGGCAACCTTAATTTTTCTTAGTTAGGATCATCAAAGGTGAGTTCATATAATTGAAAATATCCAACAAGTTCAGAAAACTTATATAAGTTTTTGGCTCTTCAATTGTAGAGATCATAGATCTAAACCTATAGGAAGAGCGACCTCAAAAATTTTCTAGTTGCCCTATACTTAAGAATAGGCTCACCCAAGGTAATGCTAGAGTTGACAATGTCCCACAGTATAGCATAAAACTCTGAAAAGTTTTAAAATGTCCTCCGTCTTAAAGTTATAAATAGTGATAGTGCCTCAAAGGCTAACTCTAAGTCTCTTAACATTTCTCATAATTGTTTCAATCTAATGCAACTAGCTAGCTAGAGATGTGCCTAGGCCTCGTCAATGGGCCGGGCCGGGCCGGCCCGACCCGTTTTTACTTGGCCCATGGGTCTAATGGGCTGGGCTTAACGAGCTGATGACTAGTCAATGGGCTAGGTCGGGCCGGGCTGGATGGAAAAACCTTAGCCTATGGCCCTACCCATGGGCAATGCCCATTTGGGATTTAGCGGGCTGGGCTAGTGAGATGGGTTTAATGGGCTATCCATGGGCATTTTTAATAGGTCTTCAATGGGGTTATAAAAATTTAACCAAAAAAATTATAATTATATATTATTACAAACTATCAAATTGAACAATTAAATCTACTAAAAAGATTCAATTAAAAAAAAATACTAAGACATACCTCTTAAAAAGGTACTAAAATAAGATTAATTAACTTTTATTGATAAGAATAAATAACTACATTGAATTAAATATCAACTCTTAAAGGAAATATTTGAAAAATAAAATATCAATTCTTAAAGGAAATATATGAAGAATCAAATATCAACTCATTAAAGAAAGAATTTCTTCCAACCAACGGTAAGCTTTTTTTTTAAAGGAATTTCTTCTATAATTGTAAGGAAAGAATTGGAATTTATCAAAGGAAAGAATGACTTTCTTTCCAGAGGCATAGAGGTAAGGCAACAGTTATCTTAGTAACTTTGTTTTAAAAATCAAAGCTACTAGACTAATACCAAAATATATATTTATTATGCATATTGTATCACAATCATTCCAAGTATTTAGCGGTTAGGTGTGTGGTCTTAAAGTTTTTATAATGTCTAAAGTTCAATCCCTCACCCACCCAACTCCCAAATTATTTTGTTATAAATTTTGGGTAATGAGTTAGGCTAATGGGTAGGGCTACTGGGCTGGGCTAACGGGCCAGCCCACCGGGCGCCCATGGGTAAAGAAACCAACCCATAGCCTGTCTCATTGGGCTACTGGGATGCCCACGGGCTTCAATATTATCGGACTGGGTTGCCCATTAGCCTGGTGGGCTAGCGGGCTACTGGGCCAGCCCATGGGTCATGGGCTATTTGATGACCTTTAGATGTGCCTAATAAATCAGCCAGATGTGATTGCATAAGATATTGCATCCACTGTGGTTTTTTTTTTTTTTTTTTGAATTACACTGGTTAGACGTGTGTTCCTCGATTGAAGTTAAGAACACACTAATACTCACTTTCTAATATGCAAAGCTAGACCCACCAAACAAGATTACACAAGTGATCGATCCATCCTTCTTTTTGTCAATCCAGGATCATGCCCAAAAGATCAATCTGGCTAACTAATTAAAACTAGTATGAATGCTAGGTTGTAACACCAAGATAGTTGATATAATCTTTCTCGAGCGAGCCTCGAGCAACGGACAAGTGAAGTCTCATGTTGATTTAATGTTTCGCTTGAGCAAGACTCTTTTTGTCATCGAATTGGTCAACCTAAAATCTTAACAAAATTCTCATTTGGTAATTCCGCGTCAAAACATCCTAATGCAAACTCAAGTAATAATATATAAGCTCAAGTACCCACAAATAAAAGCAAGAACAAACACATTAAATGCATAGAGAAGAAAACATGTATAGAAACACAAGTTATAAAATCCAGTAGCTTACATAATCTTGAGTAGAAGTTCACAAAGAACATGGTATATAAACTACTACTCTCCTTATCAGAAAACACGCGTGCACACACATATAGTTTACTCCCCCTAATTTTGAGCTAAGTATAAAACCACTCCTCATTCTGCCACGAAATGACAAAGGATAAATGTAATTATGTAACAATGCATGGCAGGAGAAGGTGAGACACTCTAAAACTTCAATGCAGGAGGCCAAACAAGGGAGCGCGAACCTAAGGTGCCTAAAAAGTGAGAGAGTACTTGATGAAGCACATTCCAAGCAAGTGTAACATGCTTAATTATGAGTAATTATGACCATGTCATTTTATAAGACAACAAGTAACTCACTGCGTGAAATCAAGAAATAAAGCTTGAGGATGATGTAAGTGAGCATGAACTAAATGCTTCAATGAATCAATGATGATTTGAGAAGTCATTCTGTGGCAGTGTGTGATAGTGAGTTAGTGAGCAAACTCGAGACCTTAATTTTGTGACGGGATAAGGCAGAATATGTGACCATATAAAGTGAAGCATGTGATGAATACGTCTAATTACCTCAAAATCTCGTATACACTAGCATCTAAAGAGTTACTTAATACTATACTCCCCTTAACTACAAGAAAACTCATGTACAATCGCGCGGGGGGGGGGGGGGGGGGGTGTGGGGTGTTGGCCCCTTGACTTTTCTAAATCCTCCCTCCCTCCCTCTTGTATTTTTGGAAAAAATATAATTTTAATTTTGGACATGAAATTTAAATATTGCCCCCCTAGATTTTTACTAAAAACATGTAATACAATTTAGTGACAGCTCTAGAAATTTTTTTTAGGGTGGTCATTAAGAAATTTAAATTTAAAAAATTTTAATAAAAATATGACTTGAATATATTGACATAAAAAAAAGCTCAAATACATAATGTAGGGGTGAAATTCCCAAAATCAACAAATGGGCCTGGGGACCCACACGAAGCCTAACCATGACCCAACGGGGAATAGGGGCCCAAGTGACTTCTGGCCCAACCCTGTTGAGCCCGGTTTGATCTAAAAGACGTCCGAGGAGGAATGCCTCCTCGGACACACGAATATGGGCCCAATGTGCATCCCCTCCACAGTGAAGAACCCATCCAGGTGAACGTGGGTAGGAGGGTGAGCCTCACACAACAGGAAAAAAGAAAATGTAAGACATCAGGGAGAAGTCACAACTGCCGCATTAAATGTAAGAAAGCTACTTTTTCAGCCGCATTAATGTGGAGAAGACAGGCGAACAGTGTTACATTGGCCAGTGCAACTCACAGAAAGATAAGGAAGATGTCCGATAGGACAGGCACTCAAGTGAAGGTCCAGATGGTTAACAAGTGTAAGGTCCTTATCAATTTAAGGAGGCTATATAAGAGAAGGAGATCCCCATGAAGAGGGGATCGGAGAATCAAGAAAAAAGAGAGAGAGAAAGGTGAAAGAACTCGGTAGTCTGTAAACAGAGCAAGAGGTGCACTTATACATCTTCTCGGACCGATATCCCATTAAACGTAAATGGAATATTCTCACATTCAACATGTTGCATGACGTACATCTAACTGACGTTCACTTCGTCTAGTCCTAGCTTTGTAACCCACTCTCTACAAATTCATTGTCTGGGGACTTTTGGACCAGAACCACTTACTTGCTAGGCCCAGGCCCCAAAAGCCACCCCTACACATAAAGTTTTAAAATTTCCTATGAGTTTTTCATATTTTGAAATTGTTGTATGATAGCTTTATTATTAATGTTATCAACTACATTTTTTTCAATATACACAACAAACTAATTATTAAACTACTGATCTTCCATTCAATTGCCAACATCTTCCTATTAAAAAAAAAAAACCAACATCTAGCCTAAATAAGTAACAATATAAACAAAATGCATCATCATTTTTTATGATATATATATTCCTACCAATATTTTGTATTTTTTAAACTAATCAAGATTTAATCAATGCAATGCTTCACTAATTTCTTTTTTAGGGAAATCATGGCTAAAACCCCTTTGTAAATATGCTCTTTTTATTTTTCCCTGATCATTAGGATAAAAAGATGAGACCTTTTCTCATAGCCATAGTGTAGGATTTGAAAGAAGATTATTCAAATAAATATGAATTTGCTTAGAAGATAAATTTTGCAATAAAAGTGATTTCTTTATAAGAATTTTGTCCATAGTGGTAACAAAAGAATAAAGGGTAAACTAGAAGTTCATTTAGCATATTCAACTTAGGCATTAAATCATTACATTCATGTTCGATAAATCCAATAAATTTAGTGCATATGCTTATGTACAAGATGTATAACATAAATCCAATAAATTAAGCTAAAGACAAAAGCAAGCATTAACAAACTAGCTATTGAAAAATATGCGATTTAAAAAAAATAGCAATTTTAAAATATATCTTTTGAAAAAAAAATGAAAATATCACAATTAAACATTAGATTTAGGCTTTTAGGCTAATTTGTTTGTTTGGACAATTTTTGAAAAATGTTACATCCACAACATTTTCACAACAAATTCAAGGTAGCAATTGTCACCGGTTCTAATTTACATATCACTGAAATTGTTTTTTTTGTCGACTGATAACAATTTGCCACTTAAGATTTGTTGTAAAGGTGTTGTGGAAATATTGTGAACATAGCATTTCTCGCAAATTTTTTATTCAATTTTCAATTGACCAAAATTTTGGAGAGGTCAAATTTTATTTTTAACGGGCTTAAATTTTTATTTAAAATGTTCACGTTTATTTTTAGGGTGGTCAAGTTTTTTTTCTAGGATGGTTAACAACACACGTTAATTTAAAATTCTTTGTTTTTTAAAGGTATAAAAATTATTTTTTCCAAGTTCAAGGTGGTCCTGTGACCACCCTAAAGTATACATAGCGCCGCCCCTGATGCAATTACATAGTTGACTAATGCACTTTTGTGCCCTCTAATTATTTTTAATTATGTTTTATTTTTATTAAATTAACTTGTATATTTTTATTTTTAGATATGTCAAGACTTACTCTCTTCCCTCCCCCCACCCCCCAAAAAAAAAAGACTTACTTGATGCTATTATTATTTTTAAGTAAGAAAATATCATGTGTTAAGTCAAAATTACAAACATTCTTCATGTAGAAGCAATAAATAAATATAATATATTTATAAAAAAAATATAATACATATATACACACACAATATTTGTGTTATTCTTTGGAGAGAGAGATATATATATATATATATATATATAATTTTTTTTTGACCCCTGAAAAAATTTCCAGACTCCACCACCTTTTTTTTTTTTTTGTTGAAAAGACTCCACTACTGTACAATATGTTTGTGGTAATGAATATTACCCCAAAAAACAAAAAAAAAAAACAAAAAAAAAAAATCTCGTTGCTACAATGCACATGTAAATATACAAGTTAGAAAGCTTCTCTAGAAGCATTAGACTCACCCATTCTATAGTTGTTGAGTTTTGACTGTGTTTGGTTGGGGCATAATAGGGAGGATGGAAAATAAAAGGAGGAACATAGGATGGAAAACAATGTTTTCCACTGTTTGGCAAAAGAAGGAAAATGCTGAGGATGGAAAACTTGGGAGAAAATTTTCTCTCCCGGGCCCACAATTTACATCCTCCCAAATCGGGAGGAAAATTGTGGCGAGAAAAGTGCTCTCACTATGGAATTACATAAATGCCCTCTCCCACCTACCCTCTTCACAAACACAAGGGCTGTTCTGGAATCAAGTAAAAAAAAAACAGAGAGCGAGAGCTAGAGAAAAAAAAAAAAAGAGAGAATGAGAGCACTAGCTGGAACGTTCTTGAATGAGGGAGAAAAAGAAAGAAAAGAAGGGGGAGATAAAGAGATAAGGACAAACATGTATGAAAAAAAAAAAAAAAAAAACCAAGAGAGCGAGAGCTGGAGAAATAAAAGAAGAAGAGAGAATGAGAGCACTTCTTGAATAAGGGAGAAAAAGAAAGAAAAGAAGGGGGAGATAAAGAGATAAGGACAAACGTGTATGGAGGAGGAAAAAAACAAAACAAAACAAAACAACGTATGGATGAAATGAAATGAGAGAAAGGAGAAATAATATAAAGAATAAAAAATCCTAATTGAGAAATGTTACTACAATATTTTCACAATAAATTTTAAGTAACAGATTGTTGTGAAAGTAACAACATTTCCACATAAATTTTGTTGTGAATGTAACACTTATCATTGAAAAATATAATTGTTAGTAAATTTTATATTATTTAATGAGTATAAATAAATCTATTTCTTACCTATTATGTAATAAGGGTATAATAGTTAATTTATATAAATTACATTTTCTATCTTCCCACTTTTCTTTTCAACCAAACAAAAGAGTTTTTCACCCTCCCACTTTTCCATCCCTCCAACCAAACACATACAAGGGAAAACTAAATATTTTCCATCCTCTTACTTTTCCATCCTCCCTCAATTTTTCATCATTTCACTCTTCCACTAAACCAACCAAACGGAGCCTTAGGGTCGACGTGATGGCCTTGCCCTTGCAAGAACCCTCAATATCTGCAAGCAACTCATTGAAATTGATGCACAATCTGTTGTTAACATTATTACATCCCACTATAATTTGCTAGATGCAACATCCATGTGGTGCTTTAAATTTTTGACTACAGGTCCATTATCCAACACTTTGAGAAAGCTCACATCAGTCACACCCACTGCAAAGGGAATCATTGCTTGAATCTTTGGCCAAATAAGGGAACTCTTCTATTGCATTCTTAAACCTTTTGTATTGCATTCTTAAACACCACACACCACCACCCCCCCCCCCCCAAAAAAAAAAAAAAAAAAACTTTTGCACAAGCTTATAGCTTTATTTATCCTAAATGTTGTACTACTTAATTATCTTTAATTTAGGGTCTATTTGAATATCATTTATTGTTGAAAATTGAAAACTTATTGTTGAAAACATTGTAGCAAAATAATTTTTAAAAATATAAATAGTACCGTGGGACCTAATTTTAATGTTGCATTTGTCAGATTCCATATTTGCGGGTCCGAGAATAGTGCACGGGACCCAGAGAAATGCAAACATAGACACAAAAAAATCAGTACACAAACACACACTTTTAATTCCTCTTTCACCAAAAAGAAAGAAAAAATATTCCCCTTTTATTTTCTCTCCCCTTTGCTGGCTAACACTCTCTTGCTTGGGTTTAACTTTTTTTTTACCTTTTGTTGCTAATGTGTTTATAAAATAATATTTTATTAATATGATGGAATGCCAAAAAAAAAAAAAAAAAAAAAAGAGAGATGTACAGTATGTTGTAAAAGTGATTATGTAAAATAGACAAAGTGACTCTTTGATGATATTGTTTTTGACATTTCCAAATGGAAATGCTCTCAAAGATTAAATCATTCATAAGTTAAAATTTTAGGGACCATTTGACCAAAATTTAATCTTTCTCTTCTATATAATTTTAACAAATATACATTAAACAACCCAACAATCTCACGTCATGGATATACCATTTCACAATTAGTTGAAGATAAGAATAGTAAAAAGATGAATTGACTAATGTAATGAGTATAGAAAAAGGGAAAAAATTTGGCCACTTAATATTTTTTTTATTGAATATGAATTTTAACTAACCCATTGTTAGATTACATTTTTTTTTTCTTATATCCTTCATGCTTGCAAAATTTTCAAAATATCAAAGATCAATAGTTACTTTATTAATCAAATGTTTATATTTCAAGCTTTTGTAGTATAAAATTATGCATAAAAATAAGTTTATGGATCAAATAACAAATAATATCTTATTGACACAAAATTTGATGAGAGTGTTAAGAATATATAAAAAAAAACATAAAATTTCATGGTTAAAATTTTAAAATATATAATCATATTAATTTTTTAATAGGAGTTGTAATCTTAAGTTACAACCAAGTTTGTGAGAAATTATTCAATTTTCATGGAAGACCACAAGGTCCACAACACCTAAGTCTTATAATTTATTGACTGAGATCCTAGTCACCAACACAGTCATAAAAATTACATAAATGCATTGCCAATGTGGTCCTCCATAAAGACCAAATAATTTTTCCAAGTTCATGGCCAAATTTGAGATTCAAATATTTTAGATTTCCTAGAGTACTTTACTGATAGATTTTTTAAATCTTAACCATTTTTTTATAATTTAAGGGTCTAGATTTTACAATGTTAATAGAACACTGATATGACAGAATCTAGAATCTTAGATCATAAAAGAGTGGAGTACCTAAATTGTTTAGAGAATATGAAATTTATCCTCTAGTCAGAAATAAGTGTATTGCCAATGTGGTCCTCTACAAAGAGCCAATAATTTTTCTAAGTTTATGGCCAAATTTGGGATTCAAATCCACTAGTCAGAAAGTATCTATCATACGTGTCAATAGATTTATTCCTATTCTAAAACCCCATATACATGCGCATAAATGTCGAAAAATTTGCCGTGATTGGCGAATATTAATCATAATTAAGAAGAAAAAAAAAGAATTATTTGTATCCCTAAAGACCAAACCAAGCCATGTTCTTCAATCCATTGGTGAACACAAACCATGCAATAGTTTTTATTAAAAAAACGTTCCAAGAAGTAAACTAAAGTCAGCTTAAGAATCACTTAAAGTCTTTGAGTAGAGAATTAATAAGCAGGTGGTGGTGAAACCTGAAAGTGGCTTTAGCCGTTAGAATTACGCAAAACCAACCTAAAATTCCAAATTCCCAATCCTACCCTTATTCCCTGTACCGTCCAAAACGCTCCGATTAAGCTCTCACAGAGAGAATTTCCAATTTTCCAATTTTTGTTTCCTTTTGGAAATCAGTTTTTTTTTTTTTGTTTGTTTCCACCTCTATATAAAGGGCGTGACTCTGAGCCCTTTTATTCGCACCAGTGTCATTCTCTCATTTCCCCCCATTTACCTCTCAGATCTCTCCCTCTCTTTCTCTCTCTATTGCAAAGGTAAGCTTCTTTTTCTTTGCGTTTCTCTCTCTCTACTTTGTGAAATTCAGTTGAATTTTGTATTTTTCGCATTTTTGGTTGGGTGTTTGAGTTAGATCCGCATTTTTTTTTAAAGTTCGCTTGTTCGTGTTTGTTTCCCGAGAAAATAGAGGGGAAGTAATGGAACGTGAATTTTGAATTTTTTGATTGAAAATGGAAGATTTTAGGTTGTTAATGCTGGATCTGTTGAGATTTGGATGGAAAATAAATGTGATTTTGTTGTTTGGAAGATGTGAATTGTGCAGGAACCACGTGGATCAAAGTGAAATTTTGATGTTACTATTTGAATGTACGCGTTTTTGGTCGAGAATAGCAATGATGCGTGCTGATATTTGAAATTTTGATTGGAAATCTTTGTTCATGTTTGGTTCAACCTTGAGAAAACAGAGGGAAAGTAATGGAACATGAATTTTGAATTTTTGACGGTTTATCTGCCTTTTCTTTTTACTGTAAATGGAGGATTTTAGGTTGTTAAAGCTGGATCTGTTGAGATTTGGATGGAAAACAAATGTGATTTTGTTGTTTGGAAGATGTGAATTGTGCAGGAACCACGTGGATCAAAGTGAAATCTTGTTTTACTATTTAAATGTGTTCGTTTTGGCAAAGAATAACTATGATGCTTGGTAATAGTTGAAATGTTGATTGGAAATCTTTGTTTTAAGTTGGAATATCATGTGGCCATGTAGATCTGATACATTGCTTTGGAAATATGTTTATATACTTGCATATGCATGCAAGAATATATTTGTGTTTGTGTATATTAGCATGTCAATTTCTTAATCAATTTGAAATCAGCTAAATATTTTATTTCTTTTGTGTAGCAAAACAAAATAGATCAAGTTTTGTTTGTGTATTTGTTTGTTTAATTGTAACTTTGGCTTTATGCAGATAATTTATTAAGAAAAGGAACTTAATTCGTGCTCATGGGATCGGTTGTCAAATCTACAAACAAGGTATATATTGACTTTGTAGTTTCTGGCAATCATGGGGTCTTCTGGAATTTGGGTTTGTTTATGGTGTGCCTTGAAACAATTAGACTTTGCTAGGGTTGGGAAATGATAATTAGCTTGTATGTTTGTTCTTATTGATGCATACATGCAGTTTCTTCTATGAGAGAATCTTTTCTGTTTTGGAATATTTCTTGTTTTGACTTTTGATGTTATCACATGATAACTTTATTCAACTGCAGGAGGTTAATGGAAGCGTAGCTGTGAAGAACCCTACAGTTGTTTTTGTTTTAGGTGAATGTCTGGCTCGAAATCTTTGGTTATGATGTTTCTTACAGTTAATTGTAGTCTGTATGGTTTCTGCTTGTATATTATTTCCAATAAGGTCTTTGTGAGCAAGAGAATCTCAATTATTCACCAAGTATCTGACCTGGTCAGACTGCTAGAAAAGCTAATATGCTTAAAATATAAGGGAATCAGAATTTAGTTCCTGTAAAAGATTTTGGGTTGATTCTTCTTGGCTTTCACTTTAAGTTAGTTTTTTGTTCATTGAATAAAAAAAGGATTGCCAGGGAAGCTGTGGGAAGGTCTTGTTCCCACTGCTTTCTAAATGATTAATTTACTTAATTGAATTTTGAAATCTACATGATATAAAAGATGAGTTGAGAAGAAATTTTTTTTCTTTCTTTGGAGATACTTCTGTATTTTTTATATCAGCTCTGTCACCTTTTGAAACAATAAATGATTTCTGTTTAGTTTTGAAAGACTGGAGGTTATTTAGGATTAATTTATAATTGCAAATGACCATGATGCTAAGATATGACGTCATAAAATGACACCTATGTGCTTTTAAAATCATTTGAACAACTGTTTTCTTTAGTGAAAAGGAGGTCACTTCAGCTATTTACCTCATCAATGAATGAGAGAGTGATTAGTCAACTGTTGCATCAAATGAATATGTCTAAACCCTCTGGTTTGATCCAAAGCTTAATTTTTAATTGTCCTACTGCAAATGGGTCCTAGAATAATGGTGAAGTACCGAAGCCATCCATAATGTGTGGGCAGGATTTAATGAATCCTATTTGGATGTTTTTATAACGGGGAAGGGGAAGGGGGAGGAGGAGGGGTTTGAAGGGTGTTTTATCCCTCCTAACCCAGTAACCCCACTTTTTCAGTCTCCCCAAATTGGAGGAATTTCGAGCGAGGGGTTCCACTTATATTTAACTTTTTTTGTCAAATTTACTCTATGTGGTTTCAATTTATAACTATTTCTTTAAAATTAGCAAAAGAGGGTCATAATTGTCAATTAATATGACCATCTCCTCTCTCATCTCCTCCCCCTACTTAATTTTAAACATCCAAACAAAGGGGAAGAAAATCTATTCTTTTTTCCCGTAAATTTTTAAAACATCCAAAGAAGGGGAAGGGGTAACCATTCCCCTCCCCTCCTCTTCTCTCCTTCCCTCCCTTAACCTCTCCTCTCGCCCCAAACTTCCAATTAGGTTCCTTTGAAAGAATATAAATGGGATCTTGGAATAATTTAAAGTATTAATATTAAAATTTGGCTACATGCCAGTCTCTAAACAAAAAGTAAGCCTCAAGGTGAGGGAGGGGGTAGCTTGATATTGATGCATTAGTAAGGAAGACTCATTTGATTCAAGTTGAGGGAACAAAGAGAGGTAGGCGAAGACTTGAAATAACACTAGTAGAAGCAGTAGAAGAGGTACTTATAAAAAATAAATAAAAATAAAAAACTAGTAGAAGCAGTAAAAGAGGACATGTAAATTAAGGAGGTAACAGGGTAAGATTTAGGATAGAATGATGAGTAATACATGTGAAAACCCCCAATTACTCAGTTGAGGATTTATAGTCAACCCCATAGTTTTAGGATTAAGGCTTTGTTGTTGATTTCTATGTATGTCATAGAACCTTATGCTATTGTAGTAACAGGTTTGCTGCAAGTAACACCACTAATTCAAAGAGTTCTAAATAAAATAATGATTTTTGGATGGTCTATTAAGACTTTTGTATTGTGTGTCTGTGTTTCAATGTTATAATCTTACTGCATGAAGGATCTAAGGATCTTGCTATTATATCATTATAGAGCTTGTGTTATTTGCTTTTGTTGCAAGTTATTTTCAAGCCAGTCATCCTCCTCCCATTTCTTTAAAAGTTCTTGTAGACCATTCTAAGTTGATTTCCTGATTCTTTTCATTGACCAGGTGGCCCGGGTAGTGGAAAGGGTACCCAATGTGCAAATATTGTTGAACACTTTGGTTATACCCATCTCAGTGCTGGTGATCTTCTCCGAGCAGAAATCAAATCTGGTTCTGAAAATGGGTAAGGTTTATATGAATATTTATCTAAACTATTAACATTGTGTTTGTATTGAACAGCTATACTTAGCATGATTACCATCATGTGTAAAGAAAGTTACACCCAGCTTTGTAGAGCATCAATCTGGGCATGAAGTCTTACAATGTTATAACTAAATCTTTAAAAGTTGTGCTTTTGTGAATCATCAGTTCGAAAATGATTGATTATGTTTGGATTGCTAATTTACCCCGTTGGCCCTGGGGTTGGGAAGGGGCTCCCCATCCCAAACCTGCCCTTTGCTATCCCCTTTGCTATGAAATGATTGATCTGGTAACAAGTTAGTACTTGTTATTGTCCACTAAATTTCATATATCATAAATTTGTTTGCTCAGTGCCATTTTTTTCCCTGCCTATGCTTTTATTGGATTCACCATTGTGCAGCATGTGGGCATTATCATTGGAAGCATGTTTGTGCACTGCTCCAAATATATATATTTCAAATTTTTAATATTATTGTTTACAATGTATTTTGCTTGGTCTTCTGACAATACTTGCTATTTATTAATTCTGAAATATTCTTCTTGGTCTTCTGACTTGGATCTGGATATTGGATACTATATAATGTTTTTTTTGTTTCTCATGCTTTACAGCACCATGATTCAGAACATGATTAAAGAAGGAAAGATTGTTCCCTCGGAGGTAACCATTAAGCTTCTCCAACGAGCAATGCAGGAAAATGGAAATGACAAATTTCTTATTGATGGTTTTCCTCGCAATGAGGAAAATCGAGCAGCGTTTGAGGAAGTTGTAAGCCCTCTGCATAAATCTTTCTTTTTATTTTGATTTTATTAGTTTTAGAATATATTGTCCTGTTTGGAGTAGATATCTCTGAGTAGATCAGTTAGATTATATTTATTCGAAACTAAGATTTCACAATGCCTTGATGGTTATGCAGACAAAAATTGAGCCAGCATTTGTCCTGTTTTTTGATTGTCCTGAAGAAGAGATGGAGAGGCGTCTTTTGAGTAGGAACCAGGTTAGACAGCTGTGTTCTCTCTCTCTTTCTCTCTCTCTCTCTTTCTGCGGGAGTTAATATCCTTCCTCAGTTTAATTGTATCTTTCCTGAGGTTTTTCCCCTTAAATCTGAATTTTCTTTGTTCTTGTTCTTTTTCTGTGTAATGAAGGGAAGGGAAGATGATAACATTGAAACCATTAGGAAGCGGTTTAAGGTTTTCTTGGAATCTAGTCTCCCTGTGATTGAGCACTATACCGCTAGGGAGAAAGTTCGAAAGGTAATTTTTTCTTGATGTTCTAAGTTATGTATATATAACTTTTGGTTAAAATCTTCTTAAATGTTTATCCCAATACTAAAGTTGTTCTTTCATCCCCAGATTGATGCTGGAAGGCCTGTTGAAGAGGTTTTTGAGTCAGTTAAAGCTCTATTTACCCCTAAAGATGAGAAGGTAAAGGGTCATCGTCGTCGTGCTTTGTGGGGGTTTTTTCAAAATAGACTTTGTTTTATGAGGAATAAACTCACGAATTGAGTTTAAATGCTGTAGATTGAGGGTTGTGTTGTCTCAATAATTACATAAGTGTGCTTTTGTAATTATACTTATTGAATAAAATGATTTGAGGTAAATTTAGCTTTATTGGCAGCTTATAGTTTTTGAAGTTCTAGTTCACATAAAAATTAATATTGAATATTTAATATTTTCCACATTTCATAGAATTAGGGGAGTTGTGCAGTAGTGAATCAATCAGCTTTCCTGTGCCACCATCGTGGAATAGTTTTACAATTGACTGAATTTCTGTGGTACCAATAGAAATCATAAATGGCATGAGCAAAGGTGTAAATATCATGTATGTGTATATAATGTGCAGAGAAGCAAGTTTTGCCACATATTGAGTTGTGTTCAATGAAGTTGATTGTTTATGCTCAATGAATTAGTTGGATATGTCATTAATAAGTTGTGACATGTGTCCTCCCTAAGTGTTAATTCTATTTTACAGTTCTTGGAGTTAGCCTTATGACCAATCCACTTCACTGTTGTCTGTATTAAACTTAAACAACATATATAGGACAGTGACTAGGCCCTCAAAGTACATTATGCAGCATATTGCTATTAACTACTACATGAACTGCAGAAAAAGAAGAAATTTAAAGTTCTATTTTTCTATTTCACTCACTGAACACATATATGTGGCCATTTCTGTTGCACATTTTTCCATCGTTGATGTTGATCTGTGGTATTTTCAGGCTGATTGAGTGATGCAAATCTACCTTAAATTCAAATTTTATGTCTAATGAGGTAAATCTTTGATCATGAACTTTTAAGGTTTTCTATATATTTGTTTATGATTACAGTATGTTATTCTTAATTCTAGTTTTGTTTTGGTTTTTTTTTTTTTTTTTTTTTTTTTTTTTTAATACTATGTGCTACAACTTTGTTCACTTCTTGAACTGAGAAATGCCACTGAAATCAGAAGTTAATCATGGCTTAAAGAAAATTTTAAAATAAATCTGTGATTAAGAATACATTTTTAGCATCAATTCCCATGACGGTCATCTTGTTTTGGTTAGGTTAGGATCAAAAAATGGTTGATTTTGAACTTTAGAAAAATCTCACATGTTTGACAATCTCTTCAATATATATATATATACACATATATATATTGGTAGATAACGAAAAAACATTTATTAAAAAGGAAAAAAGCCAACCCAAGTACACTGGAAATATACCATAGGGGCAAGAACCAAGAACCCAAATTACAAAAATCAATTAAAACAGGAAGGGAAAAACATGAATATTTCGGCAACACTAAACTCCATTCAAGGAGAGTAAAAAAGAAAACAGCCTTAAGCTAGAGAATAGACTATTCACAGCCTTCAAAGCATCTAGCATTCCCTCCAAATACATCACATCAAACAGTGCATGGTACGAACCTCCAAATAGCTATATTTCGATGTCAAATGAACTTTCCTTGCCATGAAGCTAACAACTCAATAACCCTATGCGGCATGGTCCAATAAATACCAAACAAACAAAAGATTGTAGTCCACAACTCATAAGCTATAGGGCAGTAAAGAAGAAGATGATCTACCGATTCCCCACAGCCCTTACACATATAGCACCAATCAAGAACTAGAATATACCTATTTTGAAGATTATCTGTAGTAAGAATTTTACCAAAGGAGTTTAACCAAGAAAAGAAAGCTACTCTAGGAGGAACCTTTGATTGCCACACCATTTTCCAAGGAAAAGATATGATAGTAGTAGGGTAAAGAGAAGAGATGAGAATTTCATCCCCCCAAAAAAAAAGTAGGGTATAGAGAAAGATGATAACCTCGCACCTCAAAGCCTTTACTCATAGCTGGCTTCCAACAAGCTTTGTAAGATCCAATTACCCGCACATTCGTGGAATAGACCAAATCCATAAACAAACAAAGGATTGTAATAACCAATTGTGCACCCAACGACAAGACTACAAAACTGTATATCCCAATGTACTGCATGACCTCCGCAATGGAAGAATATCATGTTCGACTAATGAGATAAAATTCTAGAAAAGCCTCCTTAAGAGAACAATCCTTACACCACGCATCCTCCCAAAACTTCACACGAGTGCCATCTCCCACATCATATCGAAGGAATAGTATGTGCCTTGTTACCTTGTTTATGCACAACTCCTTGAGAAATTGAAATGCTTGATGTATATATGTGTGTGTATGTGCATGTGAAAGAAAGGAATATCTCCTTCACTAAATAGGCAATTAATGATTTTCATGGTGAAAGAAAGGAATATCTCTGATCATGTTCGTTTGACATGGACTCAGAGATATTGCACCTAATGCAATTGTAATCAATGGTTGAGATTGAAAGTTGAAAAAGTAACTTTCAATCTCAACTATTAAATAAAATATATTAAAGGAAAGTTAAAAAGTAAAAAATGTAAATAAATTTGTGAGAGGAAGTGGGTGAATTGCATCAGGTGCAATACCCTAGGTATTGCATCTAATCTCATTCCGTTTGACACACATCTTTATGTGCCACATTTATCAGTTGTCCTTTGCTGAATTGGCAATCGATGAGTTTCATGGTTAAAGTACGGAATATTTATGAGCATGTTCTTTTGACACACATCTTTATAAGCACAATGCACATATATTGAACAACTTATATAGGCTTCCATGTTTTTGTATTTTCCTTGGGTACTCGAAGCTACATAGACACAAATTATTTTCATAAATATGAATACAGTAATATATTATAAATCAACGACATTTTTTCCTCTTCCCTTAAAATCTTGGATCTGTTAATTCAATTTTAAGTAGGTTCAGTTTCTTGGTTCCTGCGAAGAGTAGTGATTTAGATCGTAGTACGACCAATTTACATGAAATCTATCCATGATGGAAAAAGTAGTACATAGTTTGCATGAGAATTGAGAAGTCACATGCAAAAATAGATGCCTATATATATATATATATATATATATATATATTTATGCAAAATTGTACGAGTTAATGTTTCAGCTTGCTGACTAATATTTCTTCCTGGTATCCTTATTTCAGGTGATGTATTGTCGCTCTATGACTGTACTTTATCGGGGGTGTTATGTCTCACATTTGTCAATTATTATAGAAGGTTGTAGTTTATGCAACGGGGTTTTGTAACTCCATATTTTTATTATTGTGACTGAATTCTTCATACCAAGATTAATGGTATTAATAGCAATAAACCTCCTTATTCTAATGTCAACTATGATTTTTTTTTTCTTCACTTTTTTTTTTATCAGGCATTGGGCTATTTAGGCAATGGCCTAAGCCCCAAATAAAATATAATAAATTATATTTATCTGTCTTATAATATTGTAAAAAATAATTAAATAAAAAAAAAAGTTAAGGCCTTCCACTTCCACCAAGCAAAAAAAAAAACTTCTATTGACCAATAGAATGTTTTGTGTCTTACAATGTTCAGATTTTAATTAAGGCAGTTTAATGATTAAAAATTATTTTTTAGAATATTATATTCTTTTTTTAATGTTGTGAATTCTCTTTATGCGTTTAAGAATAAAAAATTATATTCTATTTATGCGTTTTACTATATTTGCGATAGTTTAAGAGTGAAAATTTTCTTTCTCTCAAAAATTTTATTTGCTTACTCTATCTATTAAAATTAAAATTGGAATTAATAATTTTCTAGACATTCATTATTGAAACCTATAAAATAATACTATGACCATTTTTTCAAGCTTGATATTTTTAAACAATTTATTCTAATACTTATTGTTTAGATTTATTTTTATAATTAAAATTTTAGAATATTTTTTTATAAATAGATGAAAATATTCAAATTAACATATTAAATTATGAAAAAAAAAAGAAGGTTAGTTTCTTTTTTTAAAACATTTATCGCTTACAAAATATTAACTAACAATATATTTTACATTTGTACATACAAAAAAAAGTTATTCAAAATTAAAATTGATAACATCTTTAAGATTGATTATCTCACAAGAAAGATTAAGCAAATTAGAGATATTATCAATTAAAAAGGAAATCATGGTGGACCTTGAACACAAAAACAAAATTAATTGTAATCTTGCATCTCAAAAGATAAAAAAAATAGATTTCTTAAATGAAATAAAATTCAAAATATTTAACATATAATAAAATGCTCCAAAATGTGCTAAGTTGGACCTAGATTGGGATTTTCATGGATGCAAATTTCAACAAGGTTTTGAAAACCGAAACGGTCAAAGAAACGAAAATGGGTTTAGTTCCCAATTTTTACCGTTTAAACCTACGGTTTTCAATATTGAATGGCCAATTTTTTCAGTTTTTTACTAGATTAGTTTTGTGTCCAGTTCAACTGGCTGGTTTGGTTCAATTTTTAAAACCATGAATTTAAATGAAGTCTGAAATTAATATTCTTGAAACTAAATTGAGGTATTTAATACAATTTAGAATTTGCAACTTTTTTTAAAAATAATTATTTTATATTTAAAATGATCCACACATATGAAATATCATCATAGCAATGTGGCCATATTTTGAATGAAATGCATATAACATGCCAATTATATGATTAATATTTCATGATTTTGGAGTGATCATTATGATATTAGAAAAAAGAAATCAATTCAATTGATCCTAAAATTGTTAAAATCAAATAAATATTAAATTGATAGCTTTGTAAAGAAGTTACCAGCGAGGATCACCATTGGGATATTGAAAGAAACTAATAATTTTAACATAAAATAAATTTAAAATATATCAAATTGCCACCTTATGCTCCCAAAATGTGTAGAACTGAGTTTGCAGGCATGAAATTGAGTTAATGCGTAGAGCTGACTTTGTAGGCATGAAAATGGTGTTAAGTTTCTGTATAGTTGAACCACAAAATATTTTTATTGCTTATGGTATCTGCTAGACTGCCAATACAAGATTTCACAGGCATGAGCAATTTTCAAGATGAGGTAATGCTTAGATACAAAGTCACTATAAGGAAATCCTTATATTATTCATAAAAGCGAGGCTAAATGGGAATAGAGTTGTTCATGGGATCAAAAAATGCTAATCTTGACTTAGGAGATCACTACCAGGAAATTCAGTTTGTCATTCGAGAATATTGTGGATTGCTAAATATATATATATATATATATATATGAAATGTTACATCCACAATATTTTTCACAACAATTTCATAACAAATAATATGTGGCTAACAATTTTCTACTTATTGTGAAAATATTGAAAACTTAGTATTATTACTCATAAGGCATAAGGGCCATTATGACTTTACATCATCCTCACCTTCCACCGGCTTATCACTAGCAGTTTGCTTAGAGTTTCAAACTCAATGATGGCAACTAAACATAAGGGTTGTGCTCATTGAGGCACTTAACCCAACACCATATGACACGAGTTGACGACTGCCATGCACATTCACTTATTACAGAGATGGCACGATTTGATTTTTTTAATTACTGCTTACAATCTTCAGAGAAAGACACTTTGGGATAGAAAGAAAACAAATTTGAAATAAATCTTTGCTTTTTGTGAAGATGCAGTTTGTAGATAAAACAATTCCTTTTGTCATGTATCCACAATTAATGAAACCTTTGATGCTTCAACTGTCAATTCTAGAGTGTCATGTGGCGCATTTCTTAAAATTCTCTTTATTTACTTCAAAAAAGTTTGCATTTATATCAAAATATTAGTCTATTGAATTAGCTAATAAAGTAAATACATATATTAATTATCTATAATTGTGCATTAATTATTTGTATGAAAGGAATTTATATGATTATTTTTATAAATTTTATATAATAATTTTTTTTATTTGGTATAATAATAAAAACCATAAAAAGTAAATATTTATAAATTCACTAAAATTAATTTTAACCATTTAGGTTTCCTAATAGCTTTGTAGGTTCCAATTAGCTTAACTCGTAAAATCTCTGATTGTTGAATAAAAGATTTAGGGTTCAATCTCCGCCTATACTAAAAAATCAATTGGTGTCTTGGTCCAATGATAAAGAATTATTATCAAGAACGGATGCCAAACATTGAAACTCTATAAAAAAAAATAAAAAGTTTCCTAACACCTTTTAGTGACATGTAATAATATATATATATATATATATATAGAGAGAGAGAGAGAGAGAGAGAGAGGAGTTGAATTTACACATTTTCACTACCATAGATCTCTAATAGTTCAAAAATAATATTATCTTATTTAATTAATATAGCATGTTTTAGTTCTCTCTCTTATTTATTATTGTAAATTACAAAATTCTATCATATTTTCTCTCTCATGCAACAAAATTCTCTCATGTTTTCTCTCTCCATTGCTTCCTCTTGCCATATTGATATGAGCTCTTCTTCATCCATCATTAAAGAATCAAGAATATGTGCACTTTGGCTCCCAAAATATGGCAAGAGGAAGCAACGGAGAGAGAAGACATGAGACAAAAAAGTAAAAACTAGCTTAATTCCAAAAAGTTAAAAGTATTGCGAGACTCACAAATAGTAGATAATTAAAAAAAAAAAAAAAAAAAACCTTTTGATCAACTGTCAAATGCAAAAGACTAACAATTTGGGATAGAGAAATTTTTTTATTTTATAGTTTGGGATGAGGAAGATTTGAACTCTGAATGTCTCTATTCGAAATCGAAAGGGGTACTAACCAATTGAGTTATAGACTTTTGAGAAAAATTATTAAAATATTGGAAGAAACTAAAAACTTGTTGATGTGCAAATACATCAGCTGGAAAATGGAAAACAATTGCTAGTGAGACAGTTTATACTGGAAGATGGAAAATATAGTACTGGTAGCAGTCTAATACTAAAAAAAGCTTTCAAACAAATATAATCCCATTTTCCTTAATGGTATCAATGACAATCCCAAGTTTACCCTCAATTCTCTCATCCTTTCTAGGCTCATAAGACATTGCAAATACATCAGCTTCCTTGGACCTCTCCGCAATTAGTTGCCCTACAACTCGACAGGCATTGTGATCAGTGAGTGATGGTAATGAATGCCTCAGATCCTTTGAATTTGTAGTAGCAACAGATATAACTTTGCTGGTACCCCGGTGCATTACTTTGGCATGGATAAATCGTTTTGAAAAGAAAACATTAAGTAAAAACGGCCTCATGAACATATCTGTCCTTTGCTTCCATGATTTCCTATTAGGCCTTTTAGCAAGCTCACCTCGAGATCTCCGGGTCCAGGCAGCTTGAATGAAAGAATCCTAAAAAAACAAATGTGATAGAGCTGATTTCCTTTAATTTAAAGAAATATTAATGAGTTAACCTGAACAGAGTATACAAATTATTTAAAGAAGAATGTATTTATTATTTTATCAACCATTACTTTTTGTAATCCAAATGAACAGTGAAACTGACCATAACAACCAACCTCAAGAAAGAATGACTAATTGGGTGCACATTTCACTTGGGAAAAAGGTTTAATCCTCAGTCTTGCAGGCTATAGGCATTAGAAATCATAACTCAAGCAACAGATACGAGAGGTCAACTTGGTAAAAATAAACAGGAAGTTATTACCCAATATATTTGGGAACAACAAAAATACCAACAAAACAACCTTTTTCCACCAAGCAAGCGAATTAAGCTTCTCTACATGAAAGAGAAATATGCAGTGGCCTATTCAGAATGAAATTTGCAAGATAAAAAGGTGAAGGCAGACACGAAAAGGCCACTTCAAACAAAATTTTATTATTCAATCTACAGAATGGCTCTCCCTAAAAAAATTTCCACAAAATAAATGAGCTCCTCTTTAGGGGGGTTACTTTAGCATTGAGCTGAGTTTGGATTGCACTGAAAACAACCCACGTCTGCGTTTGGTGTTTTTTTCCTGGGTCCTGTGCAATGTTCACAGGACCCACAAGTACAGAAAAACACAAATTTTGCTTTAAAATTGGGTCTCACAGCACTATTCACACATTTAAAAATTATTTTGCTACAGTGTTTTCAACAATAAGTTTTCAGTTTTCAACAATAAATGGTATCCAAACAGACCCTTAAAATTACTTGCAGCTTTTTCTCCATATGCACAGTAGTAACTAGTAAGTATAGACATCATAACAACAGTGTTGGAATGTTGTTCTCTATTAGCAACGCACCTAACCCTCGAGACACTCATATAAACATGCCAACTCATCTAGTTTGATCATTCAATTGGTAGTCTTCTCAAATGAGGGTTAAATGAGAAGATCAAACCAAGGAAAATTGAATGTCATCCTCATGAGCAGGTGCCATATTCAAAGAGTGGTTAGAATTGCTGAAATGCAATGTGCTGCATTTTGAATAACAGAATGATTACCAATAATTATATTTTTTTTATAACTAAGAAAATGAATCTGCCCATGTCTTGTCTCAAGCCTTAAATGAGAAGGGTTGCAGTAGGTTGATGTGATTAGGTAAAGATTCTACTTAAAACTAGTGGAGGCTGATATATTTGATTAGGCGAGCTTGAGTGCCCAACAACTTTCCCTCCTTGTACCCTAACTCTGAACCTTACCTTAATTATGATGACTTAAGACTCCTGCCTACAGGATCAAGTTGCCTTTCAGACCTAAACAGAATAGCAACACCTTCTCTATGCCCTAAACCTAGTGGTTTGTAGTAAATTCGTAAGTGCATGTGTAGAATGGATTCACTCTAGGTTGTTTCAACTCAATTGCGAGGTTTCGGGCACACAATTGTCTTTATGTTTAATCTCTTCACCCTATCCAAAACATAATCATAAAGTGAAATTCGTCTGATATCTACTTTGGCTTCTCCTACTTAGCATAACATTTATATGTCATATAGCACAAAGTTTCTATGGATGCATAAAACCAGAAATGGTGCTAAAATGTAGAAGTTTCATTCATAATTTATTTTCCAACAGGACAGTTCATTTTTTCATAAATGAATGCATTCTTGTAAGATAGCCTTTATGGCTAGTAGTTTAATATGCTAAATTGGCCTGAATCCCAACGAATTTAACATACTATTATTCAATTAATGGAAATTAATTACCCACTCAAATCAAGTTAACATCAAGATATAGATCTTTAAACTGTTGCTGTAAAATTCAAGTAGAACATAGCCAATGACTAAATGAAACTTCTTCCTTCCATAAGAATGGGTGGCTGGTAAGATTGTGGGTTCAAAACCATGATGGTACATGTGTAACTTACCAACAAAAAAACAGTTTTCAACCAAGTTGACAGCCACCTTTCTAATTAATTGAACCACAAATGAATTTATAATTCTTGAGACTATGTAATAAATAATTACGCACAGAACCAACTGGGTAAGTCCACTCCCCATTACAATGTATGTTTCAGATCAATCACCTTTCCTTTCAAAACACTACAATCATTGTCTCAAGAATTTCAACAAACACAATAGTCACATCAGACTCTGCTCTAAAATCAACACTAACTAATTTTTATAGCACGGAGAATCAAATTGGATCATATAGTTAATAATAATCACTGTAAATGCAACCCTCCAAACCGGTTTTCTGGGCTCTCCACTCGGCTACCACAAAGCTTAAAAACTACTAATTTAGCTGAAAAGGTTCTTTTTTTTTTCTTCCATAATTCTATTAGGAATTGGGTTTGCTTATTAAATCCACAAAATGGGTTTCTGCTAAAAATTATTAAGTCCACTTGCATACATACCCTACACCACAAACCAAGATTTACCACCTGGGTTTTTAACTATTTCTAACATTCTAGCAAAAAAAAAAAAATGCGGTGATTATCCAAACCTTAAAACTACTAATGATGCTGAGAAAGTCAATATTTTTCCCTTCAATTAGGACCTGGATGTGTTTATTAAATCCACAAACTGGGTTTTCAGCTGAAAAATGATTTAAGTCCACTTACATACTAATATACCATACTCAACATGACAAACCAAGATTTACCAACTGGGTTTTCAACTACTTCTACAATTCTATCAAAATCAACCAAAAGAGAGGGGAAAGTGAGACAGTAGCTGAAATGGCATACCTTTTTGAGTGTGGGGATTGGTGGGCTTGTGTTGGAAACAAAGCCAAAGATGCCAAGCTTGGGAAAGGAAGATGCCCAAGAAAGCGAGGTGGGTTTCACTGCGCGGCTTGGAAGCAACTCTGAGGGAAGAAGAAAAGACGCTGATGAAGATGAGGATGGTGTGGATAATATGCATGCTGATGCCATGTTAAGGCTCTGTAGATGTCTGACTACAAAGACTATCACAGCAGGATCCTTTTCTTCTGGGTCGTCGTCCTCTTTCTTCCACACTCTCTACAGTCTACCACACTTCACAGTCTACGGCAATGATGGGCTTTGGGGAGACACTTTTTTAGATTGGGCAAAATTCTCATATTTGTTTGAGAATATGTGAGAAAATGATTACGAAATAAGGTAGAATGGTATAAAAACGTGGTTGGATGTCCTTTGGCCACGTAAACAAGCATAAAATATTCTTATAATAAATACAAAATTTTTTTTAGAAGAAATATTTAGATGTGAAATTATATTAACATAGATAAATATTTTTTTAAATAAATACGTAATGGTTTTGTTAAAAGTAATGAAAATTATATATATGATTATAAAGCTTTAAAACCATAACCTTTTTTATTTGGTAGTTTGTTTAGGTTCATTTCTTTTTCTTCCTCTAAAAAAAGGATAATTTATTTTTTCTTTGAATTTGACTAAAATTTGACATGAAAATATTTCTAAAATTTTATATTTATTTTTTTTAGTAAATATCAGTAGCTATATTCTTATTTATTTAATTTTATTATTTTATTATAATTATTTATTCATAAATTAAATTATTTATTACGTCATCAGTTAGACTATTGGTTCAACTTCGGTTGGACCACAAAATTGGTAATTAGTCCATTTTTCGGTTTTTTGACCGTTTCAGTTTTTAAAACTATGGGAAAAATAGTCAAATTTGTAAGCAAAATATTTTTTAGGAAAATATTTTTTTTCATTTTTATTTCCTAGTTTGTTTGCAAGTAAAATGTAATTAAACTTGTAAAATATATTCTATTGAAAGTAAAATTCTTTTTAAAACGTTATAAAACGTTTTTTTGTTAAAAATTTTCAATAAAATAGGTCTAGGATATTAGGAATTTATAAATAAAAAATTAAAATAATAAATTAGAAAGGAATGAAATATGAACAGAAGTGATGGGTACAATTATTATTTTTAAAATTAAAAGATAGGAGTAAAATTATTTTCTTTCTTTGGACTTCCTATGTTTTAGAAAAAGAGAATGACAAGAAAAAAAAATTGTAATTGGGTAAAATTTTTTACTTTTTTATTTGTATCTTTTATTGAAGTAGGAATATAAATTTTTTTTTTTAAAATTACGCTCATATTTTCTCAAGCTAATTTTGAATTATACAATCATATATTCTTATAACCATTGTGTGGTAAAAAATTAACTAAAGTTTGAGCTCTAAGTCAACACTTGATTGTCACAACTAATTTATAATGAACGAGAGATAGATAATCCACAATGGGAGATCTAAACAAAAGTAAAAATTGAATAATATGGGTTTAATATTGATAAACTAAGAAGTTTTATTCTTGTAAAGGTTAAATGCATACAAAAGCAAATACAAATTCTCTCAACTATTTTCTCTTTCTAACTTTCTGTGTCCCTCTATGTGTGCATGGAGCCTCTATTTAGACCCATAAGCCTTCTTCTCTTAGTGGACTATCATGATGAGAGTCAAGAGATATTTGTCCCCTCAGGTGTCTCCTCCTCTCATTTTGATGATGAAGATGAACTCATTCAGTAATAAATGCGGTTGTGTAAGGTGAAAATATCTAGTTAATGCAGAGTTTACAACTGCTTGATTTAGGAGCTACCTCCATGAGTTCCTCAGACTACTCGGACATCTTTCATGGGCTCTAGGTTCTCCTCAATTATGTCATTGGTAGGGTACCCTCAGTTGATACTATCTAATCGGCTATATTTCATCAGCATCCATAAGTGGAGAAAAAGTTTCCTTCCTAGGGTGGGTCCTTGGTCCCTCGATTAAGTCTAGGCCCATTCTTCCAAAGGATATTCGTCGAGCTCGGCCTCTCAAATCACCTTGTCTTCTTAGTGGACTCATAGTTCACGATCCGTAGAACACAATCAAAGGACCACTCTCCTACAACTATTTATTTATTTATTTTTATGACCTACAACTATTTTAGTGTTATTGCAAATGAAATTAAAATTATATTTTAATTTATACAATCATTCATTATATAAGTTTCTCCATCTCCAATTATTGAATTATAAAAATAAAAGTCAAAATATATTATTTTAAATAACATTTATACGAATGAATGAGACTTAAAAATAAAAAATAAAAACCTCTATGGATCCACTAAGTCCAATATTTTCTTAGAAAATATATATTTTTTTTTCATAAAATTTTTGTTATAAATCGTTTATGTGATAAATTATGATTATAATTAGATTATTATCCTTTTCCTACATTTATTGCTAAAGAATCCCAATTGCCAACAAACATCACTACCCACAAAAAATGTCAAATGTATCTTTCTTTATAAAGAAAAAAAAGAAAAGAAAAAAAGGTGTGCGTTGCCGTTGCACTCTCGCACCAAAGATTGACCCAAAAAAATAACAAACCAATAAAACGAACCGAATAGACAGATCAGATCTCACCGAACGAAGAACACGAGGCCAAAGGGAGAGAGAGAGAGAGAGAGAGAGAGAGAGAGAGAGGAATCAAACTGTATTCAGCTCAGTGCTTTACCACACACCAAACACGACGTCGCATTACAATGCTGCCACCTCGCTTTCCCTTCTTCAGCGGAAGCGGCGGAGGAACTTCTTCCAATTCCATCACCACCACCACCAACAACCGAAATCCGCGGAACACCACCACCGCTGAGTCCGAGTTCCGTCAACGAGTTCCCACTCTCAAAATCCAAGCGGACAAGGACGTGTACCGCCCCGGCGATCCTCTGATCGTCACAATCCAGATCTCCAACCCCGACACCGCCTCGTCACTCTTGCTCGACCGAATCGGTTTCGAAATCAGAGCCGTCGAGAAGCTCGATTCTCAATGGTTCGCCACTCACAAACCCTTACCTGGATCCAAACAACGACGAGGTCTCTCTCTCTCTTTCTCCCTCACCTTCTTCTTCAATTTCTTCGTTTTTGTCATTTTCTCAAAGCTGAAATGCGAGTGTTTGATTTTTTTTATATTAGGCGAATTTGTGTTTGTGGAATGCGCCGTGCCTTCGATGGTTTCGAATCAGATTGTTTCTGCCGGTGCCACTAAATCATGTATGTGTTTTGTGCTGTTTTTCTCGCGATTTTGGATCACTTTGTGTTTTTAGTTTTACTACTATAACAACAGCAGCAGCAACAACAACAACAACCAAGTCTTATTAGTCCAAAAATTTCGGGGGTGTTCGCTATGGATCCTCAATAGACTAATCAGGGTCGGTCACATGTATTGCTTGTAAGGAGTGGTTTTATAGGTGATTATCTAGAAATGTAGCAAAATTTCCCCTTTTCTTAATAGGAAAGAGTTTTATTTTATATTCTCTGGAAGAACATTTTTTGAAGAGGGAAAAAAAACTATTAAAGATGAGTAGCACTGAATTCCATCGAAGAACATTTGTATGTGTTATATGCTGCTTTGCTTGTGATTTTGCATTCTAATTTTCAATTCAAGTAATGTGTTTTTTTTATTTTAAATTCAGTGATTTTATTTGTTTTTGTTGAATTCATGAACTTGTGTTTTTGTATAACAAATTAATTTATTGCACCGTGAAATACACTAAGGCTTGGATCACTGAGTGTTTTTAGTTTTACTATAACAACAGCAACAACAGCCAAGTCTTATTAGTCCGAAAATTTCGGGGGTGTTCGCTATGGATCCTCAATAGACTAATTAGGGTCGGTCACATGTGTTACTTTTGAAGAGTGTTTTTATAGGTAATTATTTAGAAATGTAGTAAAATTTCCCCTTTTCCTAATAGGAAAGAGGTGTTTTTTTGGAAGAACATTTTTTAAGAGGGAAAAAAATTGTTAAAGAATGAATAGCACCGAGTTCCATTGAAGAACATTTGTATGTGTTATCTGCTGTTTTGCTTGCGATTTTGCATATGAATTTTCAATTCGAGTAATGAGTATTTTTGAAATTCAGTGATTTTATTTGTTTTTGTTGAATTCATGAACTTGTGTTTTGTATAACAAATTAATTTATTGCACTGTGAAATACACTAAGGCTTGGATCACTGAGTGTTTTTAGTTTTACTATAACAACAGCAACAACAACCAAATCTTATTAGTCTGAAAATTTCGGTGGTTCGCTATGGATCCTCAATAGACTAACCAGGGTCGGTCATGTGTATTGCTTTTAATAAGTGTTTTTATAGGTGATTATTTAGAAATGTAGAACAATTTCCCCTTTTTCTAAATAGGAAAGAGGATTTTTTTTTTCAAAGAACATTTGTTCATATAGGTACAGTGAATTTTGAACATCGTTTTCTGAAATGTTTGTTTTGCAGCTATATTAGCTGTTAGTTCCTTTGTTTGTTGCTATAGAAGTAGTATCAATTTAGGTGATGGTATAGAGAAATGCTATGTCCACAGGATTTTCATAACAAATCTTAAGTGATAAAGTTGTTACTGGCTATTATGGATGGGCAAAAAAGTAATTTAGTGGTGGATTCAAAATTAGAACAAATAACAACTTACCACCAATAACAACTTACCACCTGACATTTGTTGTGAAAGTGTTATGAAAATGTTGTGGGCGTAGTAGCACTTCTTGATGTTATATGCTATCTGCTTATATTGCTTTTTGTTTACTGCTATATCTGCTTTGTCTCTCTCTTTTGGTTGAATCAAATATTCATTCATTTGAATGTCTCTTTAGACATTGTTATGTCACTTGTATAGCTAGTTGGTTGATAGAGAAGGGTAATAATTTGTCAACGCAAAAGAAGTACAAGCAGAAATTCTGCTATGATGACACCCAAGTAGAACTATAGGGTATAGAAGAAGAGTTAATCCTTTAATCCAAATTGGAGGTCGGTGCTTTATGAATGTCGATAATCATGGGTTTCCATGGAGCTCCAAACTCAAAATTCTTTGGCTGAGTCTATATGAATCCAAGCTTGTAATTGGATGATTTTCGTAAAAAGTTGCAGTGTGTTGTTTTGATGGTCAATTTTTTGAGTGTTGTGAATTAATTATATGGTGTCAATATTGTTATGTCAAACTCTGTCTAAAGTTTCCTATTCTATCATTTTGATTTAAGCCAATTGATTCTGTCAAACATTGCAATGCTACCTGCAGATGTGGTGCGAACTGTGCTGCCAGACATTATACCACCATCTTACAAGGGGGCTACCATTCGCTACTTTTATTATGTTAAAAGTACTTTGTCTGGACAATGGCTGATACTGGAAAATGGCCACTCTCATAGAGAGTCAGTACAAGGTTTTAGTGAACTGGTTGGTCTCCTTTAACTTGATTTAAAGTTTGCTGAAATGATTTTGCTTGCTTACTTTGTTTTGTTTTGTTTTGGTTTTTTATTTTTTATTTATTTATTTTTTAATTTATCAAAAAACACTTGTAGCCACTAACTTTTATATTGCTTGACCTTTTCTTCATATGGATAGCATCTTGTGATGGTTGTTATATTCATATAATGTCTGATACAACTATGAAGCATGCTTATCAACGCAACACTGCACAATGCAACAGCTGGGGTTTCATGCCTAAGATGACATCATTGTACAGTATTTGTAGTCACTAATGCTTATTTTGCTTGGAATTTTCTTCATATGAATAGTGTGATGGTTGTTATATTCATATGATGTCTAATACAATTGTACAGCACATGGTAGTTGGTACATATAGTTGCATAAATGCCAGCTAAGTGGTATTCTTTAGCTAGGTCATTATCTGATTTTTTGTTTGATATATGTTCATTCACATTCATTAGAGGATATGGATCTTGAAATCATGACCTTACCCTTCATCCCATTATTATTGGAGAAGTGCCAGTTGAGCCATAACTCATTGGCAACCATAGAGAAATGTCTTTGATAACCAAATCATGATATGCTGGCTATTGCATAAGCAACATGAACAGTGGTGCATCATGAGTGATAATAAATGAAGTGACAACTCTAGTTATGGTCCCATAAGTCCGTAACATGTCTCGCATGATATTTTAACTCCTCTAACCTGGAACAACAAGTATCAGTGTCCAAATTTGTTCTGACACCTCTGAATACTTGCAACATATCAACAAGCTTCTGAAATATTAAGTAAGCATCCAGAAATTCCTAACCCTTATTATATTTACTTGTGTAATTTACCAATAAAAAAATGACTTTTCTCTATGGTTGTTCCATCAGATGCAGATGTAACATTAGCAGTATGGTGTTTGTTATACCTATCCAAAAAAAAAAGAATAGCATTTGTTATGTCCAGACATTAGCAAACATGTGCAGTCACATGCTCACAAACACACACATAGAGGCGTACATACATGTGTATATATGTGTTTGGGTGGTGGGAATATTGGAGAAAACCTCCAAGTCCTTGTTGAGATGCCAGCCTTTTAGTAGATTGATTTGATATGATGAATTAGATTTTAATTGTTGAATTTTAATCAATACAGGAAGATCGTATACCATTACAAGTATGGGTCACTCAAAAAACCAGTGGCTTGCTAATGGAAGAAGGTCAAAGTGGTGGTGAGTTTTCCTTTATGTTTCATTTACTCCAAAACCTATGTCACTGCTTTCTCAGAATTGGATTCATTTGATTCACAATATGGCTTGTGAAAATTATTGAGTCAACCTGTGGGTTCCCATTTGGAATTTTCTGTCTCTGTAACAAATTTAAGTGTGTATTCAAACCTTATTAAGCAGAGGGGAAAAAAGTGGGATGTTGAATCAATTTTTGTTTTTATGTAAATCAGTGGGAGTGATAAACAGTGAAGCTCTTGTTATCTTCGCCCGTCTCCTGTTTGTGTTTTACTTGAAGTGGAGTTGAATATTGATTAGAAGTTCTAGTTTGCTCTCACCTTTAATGAGGGAAGTTCTTCACTTATCTTTCTCTAGCTGAGTATCCATGTATTTGCAATTTGCAATTGGCTATTGGCTATTGGCTATTGATTGAGTAGTTGTATAGGAAACAGTACCGGCACTGATGCTCATTGGAGCATTTTTATGCATCTTATGAGTATATAATTCATTTACCAAGGGCCTTTTTGGTTGTCCTATAGAATTGGATTTCTTCGTTTCCCTTCTTGAATGTGGCCTTTGAGAGAAGTTGGATTCATCACCATAGTAAATGAAATACAATCAGAAAATCATGTGATTCCCTATTTCTGTTGTTTACCCGTTCCCGTTCTAAGGAGGCTTGGATTTCTGACCTCATTGTATCTGCCTCAGAAGGGGAAGTAGGAGCTGGAATTTTCAATTCTGTCGAGCTCCGGAGGATTGGGAGCAGGAAAATGTTTGTTCTTTCATTGAGTTTATGTACTCCCACATGCTGAGGGGTGAGGGGGAGGATACTTTGATTTGGAAGTTGTCTAAGAAGGGGGTGTTTGATGTGCGCTCTTACCATAAGTTGTTGTTTGGTCCCTGCAATGAGGTTTTTCCCTGGGAGTGTATTTGGTGTACAAAGGTGCCTAAACGGGTGTCTTTCTTTTTATGGACAATAGCTAGGGATGGGATACTCACTATTGATAATCTAGTTTAGCGTGGTCAGACCTTGGTTAATAGGTGTTGTTTGTGTTGTTGTGATGGGGAAACTGTGGATCATCTTCTTCTCCACTGTAAGTTTTCTCATGCTTTATGGAGTGCAATTTTCAAGGTATTTGGGATCCATTGGGTAATGCCGATGACAGTTAGCTCTCTCCTCTTTGCTTGGAGAAACTGGTTTGGAAAGCATCTGTCAACCATATGGAACATGGTCCCGGCATGCTTAATGTGGCTGGTTTGGATGGAATGTAATAAACGCATCTTTGAAGACAAGGAGGGAACCTTAGATCTTTTAAAAGCTCTTCTCTTCAATACTTTGTTTCAGTGGGCGCGTGTTTGGGGTTTTACAAATTGTATTTCCATTTTTGATTTCTTAGATTCTATTAGATTGAGTCTTTGAACCTGCTGTAATTTTTTTTGATCAGAATGTTCACCATCGTGAACATGATGCTCAGTTTTTTTGAATAAAAGTTTTATTACCTATTAAAAAATCATTCATAGTGATGGATTTGTGCATTATGTGGTATGCAAATATGAATGCCTGATTCACATGCTAGTAAGATTACTCATGCATGTGAACTTTTAAACAGGGTTTTAGTTCCCATAGTACCAGCGTTTTCAGGGATCAATGAGTATATTTGTAACTCAGCCATGTAGTACCTTTAGCTGGTACTCTTGTCCATGAATGTCCTACTTTTAAGTGTATCAATATCATGACTCTAGATGTTCAGGCTATGGGTATCATAAACACCGCTATTCCAACTTTTGCATGAGAGAGAGAGCTGAGTTAGCTTTCTGCTTGTGCCCTACATGCTCAGATAATTTGTTCATAACAAATACTTTTCTGTAATATTTTCAATAAGTAAATTTTATTTCTATAATTTTTTATAATTTGATAGTTACAAGAAGGGGAGGGGGGATTTGAACCTTGGATGTCTCTATTGGAAACACCTAGAAGTGTTAGTTGAGCTGCAAGGCTCTTGACAATTTTACTTCCATGGTTGAAGTAAGGTTTGGTGTGCAAATTTGCCGTTTGTGAAGAATCTCCTTTTGTCTGTATGTCAAATAGTGCCAGCTGATTTTTTATGCTTTCATAGGTTGTTTCGATGAATGAAAAGGCATGAAAGTGAACCTTTTTTAATATAATTTTTAATAGAAAGGAATATATCTGTTTCATAATTTTTTTTATTACTTATATATAAAAAAAAAGGCATCCCAGTAATGCGGATTGGTATTATCTTGTTATTTATTTCTAATATTTATCTAATGTCATGTTACAAGTTCTAAAATCAGCAAAAAAAGCAGTTCAGCTTCTTGATACTAACAGATTTTGAGTATCATATAGCTCATTGTAAAATCTAATAGGTTTTCATATGCATTTAAAAGGAAAACCTGAAAAATGTCCTTTTGTCAATATTTTCAGGGATTGTTCCTTCTACAACCATCCAAATGGATATATTTTGGAAAGAGATGGATGGAGACTCTGATTGGGTAGGCTATTACTTTTCAAGTTTTGACACGCACACACACTATCACACTTAAAACTCTGCATGCATAGAGCCATTGTATACTTTGTTCTTTCAAGCAATGCTGTCCACTAACATCTTCAAAATAATTAGGCAAAAAAAGACATTTGGTCTCAAAAATTTGGGTCAGGTTATATTTTAGTCCCTAAATTTGAAAAGTTCCTTTTTTAGTCTTCAAAAAATTGTAAACATGCTAAGTCCTTCTATAGCCGTGCTGTTATAATTCTTGCTTACATGATAAAATTTGACAAAGCCATGCGGCGCTCTGTTTTAAAGGCAAGGCTATGGAAGGACTAACTTGGTATGTTTACAATCTTTTGAGGACTAAAAAAGAACTTTTCAGATTTCAGGGATTGAAATAGAACCTAACCCAAATTTGAGGGATCAATTGTATATTTTCACTTAATAAGTAATTTAGTCATTTACTTGATCTTTTAGATTATAAAGCGGAATTACTTCCTTACAGGTTAGAGCTAATGACATATATGATGGAGTTGAGGAAGGCTATGAAAGCTCAAGGGATGAGATCTCATCTGTTTCTTCCTACAATCCCATGAAAGAAAATGTACACAAAACTTTTGGAAGTTCACTGTCCTTGCAATCATCTACAGCAAGGTCTTTGACTAAAGACATTCCAAATGTACACAAAACCTTTGGAAGTTCACCGTCCTTGCAATTATCTACAGCAAGGTCTTTAACTAAAGACATTCCATATCTTGAAGGAGAACATACAAGCTTATCTTCAAATGCTGCACTTCCTCCGTTGTCTGCTGAGGTCTTATATGATTCTAGTTCTGGTGAGTTTTTTAAGCCATCTGTTTTTTTATTTTTCGTCAATGACCCTTTGGTCAATTGGCATTTCCTGGTGTTTATAACCGAGGCATCCAGGGGTCAAATCCCCCCTCCCACTTAAAATGTATTAAATAAAGGAAAAATGAAAAAGAAAAAGCAAATCAGCTTTTCTGAATATAGCTTATCTTTGCAAACAGATGTTTTATCTCCACAGAAGGAAGCTGCCATTGTATCTCCAGGCCAGCAGCAGAAGCTTACAGATGATGATACAGGTGTAACCCCTTCACTGGCATCAGGAGCTGTTGAGCCTGTAGCATGTAAATTATTTCACTTTCCTATTTAATTTATCTATGTACTTGTCATATCTGTTGGATCAAATGATTTCAGTGTGTTATAAGACATGGTAAACTAATTAGATGCAAGCATTTTCTACAGCAGAAGGCTTTATTCGAGGAAGGTCATACAATATCAGGCTGGATGATCAAGTTCTGCTTAGATTTTCTCCAAAAAACTCTGACTCAACTTATTACTTCAGTGATATGGTAATTTTAGTTTGAGAAATGCTACAGACCTTCATGAAAGTCCATTCTTCGCACTGTGAGGGTGCCAAGCAGCTGTGTGGGTCCTACCATGTGGATCTTTACTGGAGTGGGACCCAGATAGAGGCGTTGGCTTCATCCAACAGTGAAGATTGGACCTTCACCTGGCGAAGGTCTGTAGAAGTCCATTTTCAGTTTTATGCTATAATCCTGTGCCTGTTTTGCATATTCTATGGCTTTCTTCTTCTTCTTCTCCTCCTCTTTTTTTCTCCCTTATTAGTTTTCATTTTGTTTTTGTTCTTGGTTATCCCATTTTCAACAACCTGTAATGGTAACAGATTGGTGGAACTCTTACTTTCTTTCATGAAGAAGGAGCTAGGAGATGCCTTGAGGTACTTTTGGTTCCATAAGCAATAGAAAGATCATCAAAAGTAAGTACCAATCTGTTTAGTGCTATTGATGCTTAATGAAAGCATTTGTGTTCCAGGTTTCAATAACATTGGAGACTTTAGAGACTGTAAATCGGCGATTTATCCATCCTTCTCGGAGGAATTCCCCTACAATTACAAAGGTATTATTTTTTAAGGCAATTTATGAGTGACTTCTGCTTCTTCTATCTCATATTCTACTTAGAACTTCATTTGGATAATATGAATTTTAGATAACACATATATTGTATTTTTCTTTTCTTTTTGACTCTTCCTTTGTATACTTCTAGTTTACTAGGGTTGTGCCCCTTTTGTGCTTTTTCAATGAATTTATTACTTATATAAAAAACTATTTATAAATCAATCTATCCCACTTGAATTGACTTTTTGATGGATTAGGTGTTTGTACCTTTTTTGAAGACAGTTTACACTTAATTATATTCTTTGTCAAATCCCATTATGGAATGCTTGAATTCTGGTTTATTCTTTCCATTATTTGGTATATGTGAGATTTGTGCTATTTCTCTTCTTATAGTATGTAGTTTGTTCATGAGATTTTTGCTTAGATAAGGATTTCATTATAAAATTTCTCTCTAAATCTCTGCCTAAAGCTTCAGGATGTGCGTGTTGCAGCTTTAGTTCATGCTAAGTTTCTGTTTATATATGTGGAGCTGAGCTTTCTGACAAGCGAAGCTCAAGTTTGGCTGAGCCAAGTTTGAACAATCTTAGCTAAGCTTGGTTCAAGCTTTAGCTACTCTTAACAACTCCTAAATGTGTAGAGCCAAGTGTGACCAGCCAATATTCAGCTTGTCTCAGTTTGATTGCAACCTTAAACTACTATTATATTCAGCCAAATCTTAAGTTTGATGCAACGCTTTAAAGCTGTGTCAAAATTTTGTTTGTCATTAATATCTTCGTGTGTGTGTGTATATATATAAATGATGATTAAGAGTTGGATTCTGATGATTGTCACTAAGAGTTGTCACATGATGTGGAACTGGGCAAGGCTAACATGGATTTGAAGTTAGTGAAGTCTAATGTCAAAAAACAGGTTTTCTGTCGGGTCCTTATATTTGAGAGGTACAGACAAGTTTTGCTCAGTGCCACAATCATAATATTTGCAAATATTGTTAAGACTTAAGATTTTTTGTTTAGGAAATTTAGGGGTATTCTTCTCTCTCTCTCTCTCTCTCAGAAAGAGCACTTTTTTCTGGTTGATCTTGGTGCTTTATAATTTTTTTATTTATTTGTAATACATTATAGAATAGTAACCTATGCTATTCATTTGCTTCTGGTTCCTTTTTTCTCCCCCCCCCCCCTTTTTTTTTTTCACTTGTGTTCTTTCCAATCAAGCATGTCCACCTTTTGTAAGTTTATGTTGTAAACCATACACCTTACATTGCTCAAATACTAATCTTGAAAAGCTTACAGAAATAATTTGAAAGAGCTAGATAGTTATTACTTATTAGGTTTTTTACTTTTCGTTATGTCTCATGTTTGTTGGACCAATATCCTTGCAGGTTCAAAGTGATCATTATGAGGTTGTTGCAGATTTGGTGCAAACGAGCTTTCTTTTCTCCATTCCCATGGATGGGCCCATGTCCTTTTCCACACCACATGTATCCGTACAATGGTCACTTCGATTTGAATTTTTTACCACTCCAAAGAATGTAGATTGGACCAGGTATGACTTAACAGTATCACAATACTGTTGCTTGTTCCTGTCCAAGTGATTTGTATGCTGTGAAGGTTTGCATGTTATGAGAACTATACCTGAAGTACATGATGTGAAAAAGTTATATGGTCATGTCAGGGAAAGATATTTTTTAAATAAGTAACAAAAAAATTAATTATTAAAAAAGAGTCACCCTTGTACACGGGGGGTGTACTAGGGGATAAAATCAATATTTCAAATTACAATGCTCAAGCATATCTAGCAAAGAACAGTGGAGATAATTAAAATCTACATTCCAAACCAATAAAGTATGAAAAAAGAGAGATTTAATCTCAGGAATGGACCGTTCACTCCCCTCAAAGCATCTCACATTTCATTCCCACCAAAGATACCACATCATGCAATGTGGTAAAGCCTCCAAAAAGCTAAATTTCGGTGTTGACCAAAAGGACCTGGCCACGCTGCTAATAAATTGAGTACCCTTTTTGGTATAACCCATATAAGACAAAACAAACTCTACACCATTGTCCACAATTTGTACATTATGGGATAGTGAAGAAGAAGATGATCCACCAATTCTCCATTGCCTTTACACATGGCACCAATAAATATCAATAATGTCAGGGAAAAATTATGGCAGTTTTCTTTGGCATCTAGTTCTTTATGTAGCAAAATGGCACATTCTGAAATTTGGGGGGCTACTCCTTTGTATTTGATGTGGACTTTATGGAGAGAAAAGGAATATATGTAGTTTCAAAGGTATAGAACGTTTGATAAATCAGCTGAAGTCTCAGTTCTTGGGAACTCTTTATTGAGTAGGAGCAAACTGAGTCAGACCATCTTCTGCTCCAGAACTTGTAGTTTTTTGGACAAATTGTACTTTAGATGACTTTCATTGTAGCTCTTTTCCCTATTAGGGTGTCCCTTTGTATACTCCCCAGCTCCACCCCTCTGTTCTTATTTTATTAATGAATTTTTTTTAGTTATATATATATATATATATATATATATAAATATAACTAGTTCTTTAAATGAAGAAACGACATTAGATGATAAGGTATGCCATGCATCTAACTACGTTCTTCATTGACTTGTGCTCATAGGTATGACTTGAGGAGACAAGTTAAATCAATTTATTAGAAGTTGTGGACTAGTTCAATGCTAGGGCTTTTGCTGTTCTATTTTAGTTTATAACCATGCTTTGCAGTTAGAGATTTTAATTGTACCCAACTATATGCTATTTCAGTAGTTGTTGAGAATCCCAATAATCTTTGGATTTTCTGACATCAGATATGAGCATCCGCTTCTGATAGAGGGAAGAGACAAAAGTGAGTGGGTTCTTCCAATTACTGTGCATGCTCCTCCACCTGGGACTTCTGGTGGTCACAACCGCAGTGAGAAACTCTTCTCTTTGGAGCCATTGTGGGTGCATAATTGAAAGGTTACTTAAATTGTTGATTTAATTGAAGTAACTTTGTCATAAACTGAAACTTGTTAGCATATGTTGAGGATGGGTAAGACTTAGGTACAGTTGTTTAGGTGTAGCACATTAAGTACCCAATTTTGTTAAAACACAGTTGCGTTGAATTTATTGTTCTTGGAAAAAATTACATTGTGCTTTATTGGTCAATGCAACTATTTGTTTGATTTTAATTTGGGGAACCTAATGTACTGCACCTAAGTTTTGTCCATTGAGGATTAATAAATTTACATATTGTGGATCTCTCTCTTCCTTTCAAGAACTGTTGTTCTTATTCTGTTTCTGTCAAGCAAGTACTTAAGATTGTGGTTAGAGTACAGTAATATGAGAAGACAAGAATTTATAAAGAACTAGTTGTAATAATGCTAATTTATCATGTATAATTGAATATTTTTTATATAGGATAAGGTTTCTTCATGACACAGGTAGACCTAACCAGCTGAAATACAAGTGTTTAAGCCAGATTAGCACCCATGAAGCTCAGAAGCTATTTTCCTTTTTTGGAGAAATGTTCATTCAAATGAATGATGGGCGAGTTCAAGCACATAAGGAAGATGTTGAGAGCGGTCACTTAGATGCTACACCTGCTGTGTTGGTTCCCAATGCAGTTTTTCATCGCATTACTAAGTGCTGCCTGCATGTCGTGCCCTACTGATGTACGTTCTTATTTTTTCCACTATTATTTTTACATTCAGAATCACTTTCAGCTGAAATGGTCATGTCTATACATTATATAAGAGTGACAACATGCCTTAGGTGTTTCACATACATACATAAAGGTCTTTGGTTGATTTTTCTAGTCTATGACTTGCATTCCATCAGGATAAAAACTGTAGAAAGAAAAGATAAAGTGTAGAGGGTTGAGTAGGGCATGTATGTGAAGCCTATGTTTTCCCATGCAAGCCTCAAGCATGTCAAACCCTTTGTCTTGCCTTTTCTCTCTATCTGGATGATTGTCTGCCCCTCTGCTCTTTGCATGTCTCTCTCTCCCCTTTTGTTGATGTCAACTTTCTCACTCTTATGTTGGGTTCTTACTCTTGTTTACTCGGAGCAGTTGCATTTCCTTGGTGTTCTTGCTCTTCATTGCTAAAAAAGCCTGTGCTTTTAAGCAATGAGGGACATGGGAAAACCATTGACTATCTGCATCAGGTGAAGCTGTTTTCATTAAACTTATCGAGACCAACTATACAGTAACTGGAAGGCTTCCTACATATTTGTTATTCAATTTTTTAATTTTGCACTTTAATCTTTAATAGAGTGGGACTTTGACCTAGCAAAAAAGAGTGAGACTTTGTTGTATATACATGATTGCTTTGTTGTTTCTTTTCTACATACATATAAATGTTTTGAAATTTCATTTTCTTTTTTCACCTTTGATCAGAAAAACATTAAGTGCAATCAATTAATTGTCTGTAGCAATTTTTTGTATTATGATTGAAATTTTGAATGTTTTGCATGGTAAATAGTTCTGTAGGTTCAGCAATTATTGTGTGTGTATGTGTGAGCGTGTGGATTGAGATAATTTCATCTTTGCTCCTGTCCTAGATAGCTTTGAGGTTCCTACCGATTGAGCTTGCTAATGCTCTTATTGAAAACAAAAACAATGCTAAGAATGTCCCCCTTATATATATATATATATATATATATATATATATAATTGAAATTGAATTGGCTGAGGGGACGACTACAATACCTTGGTTCAATCAAACAATTTAAAGGGTTTATAGGTTCATTCAGAAGAACTTTATGTAAGGTTAAAAGAATTGAAGATAAAATTATGAAATTGAATTTCGGTTATTTGTGAAAACAAACTTTGGTCCTATAGCATTTATAAAATTAAGGCTTTCCTTTTACATGTCAAATTGGTCCAGAATTTTCTTACAGTTTTTGGAGATAGTAGTCCTGAAACAGACTTGAATCATTTTAAAAAAAAAAAAAAAAAAAAAACCCTACTAATTTAGAGCTTTTTCGGCTATGGGTTGTGCACACGGAAACAATGAAGAATTAACAATTGTGCAAGTAGGTGCACCTGTTTCTGCTCCCTCTAACAAGTATAGTACAAGCGATGCGTGGTAACCTCTTTCTGGTAGATTGGTTGGGTGGCATTCACATCATTAAGACGTTTAACTCCCCTGTAACATCTATCATTTCGGTCAAAAAAAAAAAAACTCTCCTGCAACAAGTCTATTTAATTATATTTGGACAAATTTTAGATACAATATTTTAGGTGTAGTTTTTTAGATTCATTTTTTAAAATTTTTACATGTGGATAGTTAACTAAAAAATAAAGTTTCATCATATGAAAAAAAATTCACATGACAGAATCTTAAGAGGGGAACCTAACGAATTGCACTTAAATACTGTCTTGTACATTATATATACTAGCATATAACCTGCGCAATGCGCGGGATAGTTTAATTCTTATTCATGGTAGAATATGTAAAAGTAATAATAATAATAAAATATTTAAATTCTATTGTTAGGAAATTGCTATTTTCACTAAGTGTTTAATCCTACCAATATTATTCTCTAATAATGTAAACATGATATCTTAAAAACTCCATGATAGCTCCTTAAGCCAACTAATCATAAATGTGATATCATAAAAATCTTATGATAACTCTATAGATGATTAACAGAAAACTAAATACTTCCGTCAAAAAAGAAAAAGACAAAAAAAAAAAAACCCTATTATTTGTTTTTTTATAAACTTCCTTTTTTTAAAGGAGATTATAATATCCCCCTTACAAAACACCCCATCACCATTATAGGATTCTCACTGTAACTCCCAATTTACATTAACATTGCAAAGTGGACAATTATAATTATTTCCAAGAATACAAAGTCAAAAAAAAAAAAAAAAAAAAAAACAAATCTTGAGGTAGGGGGAGAAAAAAAGAGATCTCTTAAAGCCAATCCTTATTTTGCACTTGCATTGATTGAAACTAAAAATTGGTCCTTCAAGATCAAATGTCCAAGCCTATGTAAGTACAAAGAAAGTGGCTATGTTAAGCCTAACCATGTCTTCCATTATAAAATTTTCTTAATAGCGATCATTAAAAGATAAGAGCTGGTACCAATAGAAATCTGCATTGCCTTGCTCTTTCCTTGAACTGTGTACATTTGGTTTTCAATTTCTTGATGCTTCCTATCACTATCCTTTTCCATCTACTACTACTTCATTAGGATCTTGATAATATTTGCACTTTTCTCAGTATCACCAATATTCATTTTCTTATTTGTCTCTACCTCTTTTTCAACACTCTCTGGCTCTAAGTAGCAATTAAGACCTAGCAAAATAAAAATAAAATATTCATAAATAATAGCATTAGCATAAAACATAAATGATGCATTGAGTTGCACTCTATAAAACTCAAAGGAAGATATCCTTCTACTTCAATCTTGTATAAAACATCCATCCCATATACCATCTTGCCAAAGACAACATGGCATCACTTTGCTATTAACTAATTTGGCCTAAAGTATGGGGTATGTTTTGGTTGTTAATACTTAGGCTCTATAGAACCATATCTCTTGTTTATTTATTTATTTATTTTTCCATAAGGATTATGTAAGTAAAAACAAATTAATACATCTGCTAGGTGTTCTACAAAAGGCCTCCCAATAGGTATATATATATATATATATATATATATATATAGTCCCAATTATTGTACTGCTTGCCCCCCACAAGTGATGCTGCTTTTGATAAAGAAGATTCCTCATGATCAGGGGCGGAGTCAGGGGGGGTCGAGAGGGGGCACTTGCCCTCCCTGACCTTGCCCAAAATTTTCCTTTTTCATGTATCAAAATTTTATATCCATATCTTTTTTTACTTTATTAATATTTTTTAAAGTTCAAAATTTATAAAAAAAATGATAAAAAATAAACTTAAATAAAGAAGAAAAAGTCTTAATTGAAGAGATGAAAATACCATCCCAAAAAAAAAAAAAGTTTCCTTTCAAAAGTATTAAGCAATAAAATTTGGAAACAATTACATGAAAAATTTCATAAAATATATAAGGGGATTATTTTATTGGCTATATATTCAAAAAAAAACTAATAAAATATACAAAATATAATGATATGCAATGATTTTAGGGGATCTTTCAATATTGAGTGATCACTTACTATTCATATTACTGGCATTTAATTGTCAAGTTTGGTTAATATTTTGTATATATGATGCATATGTTGTATGCTACATACACAATATGTATTTGTTTATGGAAACACATGTATATTAGTTATAAATTTTGCCCCCTCTAAGGTCAAATCCTGGCTCCACCACTGCTCATGATCAATTGATCATTATAGTCATTTGGTTACTTTCGGCACAAACTAGTTCTTTGGATTGAAGATCCGGACACTGCTTTTGCTCCTGCTGATATATATATATATATATATATATTCTTTACTATCTATTTAAACATCTTCATGCAAAAATACCACTGGCTTTCGTTTCGTAGCTATTTATTCGATCCTAAATAAATCATTGCCAGTTTATTAAAACTTTTTAACTACTTTATCTTGCGTAAATGAACTGATAGCCAATTAGTTATGTCAAGGTTTCTTCTCGGTGACGTGTATGCTAAATTGTCAAATCAGTTTGTGCCACTGACACATCATGCAACTATTTTATGCTTATACTTGGGGAAAGAGCATCAGCAGCACGCTAGAGTAGTCACAATTGTGACAAATTAAACAAATTAGTTCTTTTCTCAAAAAAAAAAAAAAAAAAACAAATTAGTTCTGAAAGTGGGTGGATGATTACCCCCCAAAATAAGAAAGTTGCCAAAGCACGTTTGGTTGGTGGTTTTGTTTCACTTTTGACTTTGAGCTTGTGCATGTGATGTGTTTTGATCTTCTTGTTCCGTTTTTTTCTCTTTGGTAGGTTATAGGTCTGGCCATTCTAGCATAGGATCGGGTTCACTTTTCATTGTAGCTTAAATTCGGTTATGTTTACCTCCAACAAAATTTGGTTCTGCTAAAAAATTAAGGGGGAAAAAAAGAGAGCAATAATATTCTCATAGAACTGTTTTAAAAAATTCAGATGAGGACAGACATTTTTATTTGCCCACTTTGGCCCATTTTGATTCATTTCCGATCTATTCAGTTCACTTCAGTCTATTTCGGTCTAATTCAATACAATTCAGTCCACTTCAAAGAAAGCCAAAACAGTTTGCATCTGGATTTTGGACTCCTCATCTACCCAACAACACAATTGTCTAACGTTTCCTGGCTTGCCTAGTTTTTTTTTTTTTTTTGGAGAATGCTTGACTTGCCTAGTTGACTTATATATATTTGGATACCAATTAATTACATAATATCCCTAGTTACTTTTTTATCCCTTTTCCACATTAAATCTAACTCACTCATTATTTAGTCATTCTCCTATTCTATTTCTTTCTTTTTTATCTCTTCCTCTCCCAGAAATCAAAACTAACTTGTTGAATTCAACCATGAACCAACCTCATATATCTTATTCTTCTTTGAAGTGTTTAACACTTTCTCCCATCTTTTCAACTTTTTGATTTAACTCAGCGTTACTACTCTCTTCCTTTTTCTTATCTCAAATGCAATTGGCTCTTCCACTTTGGAATTTTTTTAGCTTTCGACCTTCAACCTTTTTGAGCTAATCTTGCAATCGCTGAGAAGAACACATGAATGAAATTGGTCTAAACATCACCAACACAGTGAGAGGCGGTGCCGTATGCGTTGAAAGTTCATTAAAGGTGTTGAGGTTTTATCAGAGATATGTTAATCCATATAAATTTTTATTTTTCAATCCATATAAAAATTTTTAGTTCAATCCATATTTTTCCCACAAAAGAAGGTGATTACTGTGTGTGTGTGTGAAAGATAGAAAGATAGAAATCACTTTTATAAATTGTTTAATTTTTAGGGAAAACAAATTACCTACAATAAATTTTAGATAATAAATCATACAATATACTACATATCAAAATAATTATATTTTTCTACACATCATGTGAGTCTACAACTAGTTATTTAAAAAAAAACATACCCGTAATATCATTAATTGTTTAATAATTTAGAGGGAAAGATACACATGTCAAAACTCCACTGTGATTTCCCATAATATTTATTGAATAGTTGATGACATGATTAAATTAATCCAATATTCTCATTTCATAATAAATAGATAGGATTTTAAAGACTTCTATATTAAATTTACCCTAAAAATTTTAGAAAACGGTGAAAATATTTTAGATTAGATTTTCCAAAAAACAAAACAAAATAAAACATATACTTCTTATTAATTGAAGAACGTATCTTATACATCAAATATATGAATCATTCCTTGCATGACATGTGACTATAGAGTCTATACACTATGATAGAGAGTCAGTTACAAGAGCAAAAAATAATTTACTAGTTCTCCACATGCCCATGTTTGACGCATGGTGTGAAAATTGGGACTTCACACTTACCTACCTTCGTGATTTCTTGGAAGCTACTATTATTTACGTACGTAACAAAATTAAAAAAACTTGACGACTCAGTTCTTGCTATATTAAAATAATAGACATATATATCATCCCCATCTTCCATAGTTCCATCATCCATGTGCGAGTCTGCGAGAAGAGAGTAGATAGAAGGAGAACATTGAAAGTTTGGTAGAAAACAAATGAAAGAGTATTATTTAGAGTTGATGGTCCAAATAGCCAATTCCATAGTCACCACATTGACCACAACAAGTTGCAAGCATATCATAGTCATCATCATCACAATATTATTCATCTTCTTCACCATCCATTTTTGCTCAAAGAATTTCTGGCACAACCATCACCGCCTCCCTATGTTCACCTTCCACCACAGTTCTTCTGGCAACAAGGACATCTTATACTGTGTGGTGTGCCTTCATGAAGTCGTGGACGGCGAAAGGTTCCGAAAATTGCCCAAATGCAACCACTGCTTCCATGTTAATTGCATTGACATATGGTTGGAGTCCAACTCTACTTGCCCACTTTGTAGAAATCAGGTCTGTCTTGTAAATCATCGTCAGCGTAATCTAGGTCTGCTCCCCCAGTTTCTTTCAGTATTTAATCCTCTGATCAACCTTGAAATTTCCTTGGTTTTGGGTGAAAACTCAAGGCATATTTTATAGGTTTGTTTCTTATTATGTAACAGCATCCCCTCAATAATGTATTGCATATTAATTCGTTCATTTAGTTTGTTTTCCTTTAGCAATATTTTACTTATTTGATAATTGCTTACAGCGTCTGAATAGGCATAGATTGTTGCTGTTAGGATTAAGAAAGTGTATATAGGTAATTCCATGGTCGAGTTTCTATAATCCTGTCCAATTATTTTGAAATGACTAAGAAATTATATTTTGCTATGTATTTAAATTATAGATAAAATGGTAAAATTTGATCATTCATTTCAATATGGATGAATAATATTTTAGAATTGTTTGGAAAGAACATTGGCCGAAACAACTGAAAAATAATATTACGCTTCAAATTTATTTACTTTGAAGTGTTTTAATGTAATATGAAATATTTTACAGTACTGAAAAAAAAAAAAAAAAAAAATTTACAGTACCCATTATTAAGAAGTAGAAGTGTAAGGGTAGATCCAGAAAATATCGAATCAGCCCTGCTGGATATTTTAGAAAATCCAACCATAAAGTTTAGATTGATAGCTAAATGAATGGATACTGTCTTGTCAGTGACTGAGAAGACAGATATCCATTTGCATAATAGGCTTCTGATCACCTCAAGACAAAGGACTGAGCAAAATGATAAGGGATCTGAGCAAAATGATGTTAAACTCTTTGATAAGGGATCCCTCCCTTTCTAATACCAATGATATAAATATATATATATATATATATATATATATATTTGAGAGTGAAGAAAGAGAGAAGAGAGAGAATACAAGGTTTATGTGATTCGATTTAACGGTTTATAGTTACAAAAAGAAAACCTTAACAGTTACATTTTCGCTATAATCTTAATTCACTGAATTACAATAAACCTTAAGTAGAGTTTATATATAGAGAGAACTAGTGTTAGACATACATGGACTTACAAAAGCCAAGCTTAGGAGAATTTGATCTTGGGTTGGGGAAATAGGTCTGTTTGAGTTGGGCTAGCTACACTTTTTAGGGTCAAATTAAAAATGGCATTAGTGAAGCGAAACGGACCCAGACCTTACTATTTCCATCTTCTCTCAAAAGAGTAAAAAATACCTCATAATACATACCAATGTCATGACTTTGTCCACAATTATTCGAACCCCATAAATTCATAAAATAAAGTCACAGAAATAAAATACAGTTTCAGATACATGGTCAATTAAGATAAATCATCATTTAGATAATGACATAGATAATATTTCATCGAGTATTTATTGTAGAATTCTAATATAGTGTCAAATCTATCTTCTTAAAAATCTTTTTAAGCAAATAGATGTACACTCTTATTTATATTAGAGCAAGCTCAAATTAAGCATCATCAGTTGGGCATCGTTAATGGTTGGAAACCATGTCGAAGACTTGCTTGCCATATCTCCTCGATGTTGAACATGGAGTCCCCACACTCGTGCACATTCCATCCTTCTAAACCATGCAATATCCCAGCAATACGCCAAGCACTCATCACTCTTCTTGTTAGCCAATTCTGTTCCATAATGAAACATTTCAACAAACCAAAGGTAAAATGAAAAATGTTTTGTGATGTTGTTGTTTAGATAAAAAGATTTTGATGTGTTCGCAAATAAATAAGAGTGTCAATTCACTAATAGTAAAGGAAAAGAAAATGTTAGTTCATTGCTAACCTCACAAGAGTGAATGTTCGTAAAAGATTTGGGAGCGATCATTGCTGGTGTGCTATGATAGAAACAGTCTTTGCTCATGTTCTTCGGTGGGAATTGAGAAAAAGGAATGAATAATGTTCCTTTTGATGCCTTCAGTTGTTCCTCTTCGGTCCATCCATCTCCTACTAACCATGTCTGCAAAACTCGTTATGTCATTTCAAAGTGTTCTAAATTGTTAGTTCCTTTTGTGTTTTGTGTTTTGTGTTGTGTTGTGTAGTGTTTTTTATTTTTATTTTTATTTTTTCAGTAAACTGTATTTGCTTTACAAAGTGCATTTTTAATAATGTCTCAATATTATACGCGGATCACTAATTCACTATACATCAAACATGAAAAAAAATGGATCAATTTTAACTGGCACAATAATATTACTCAATACTCATAACAAAAGCCTACTTTTTTCTTTCTTAAATCCAAAATGATTAAAGGACAACAGGTTGTTGTCACAAGAAGTCATGAAATGGTTGCAAATTTTACCTTCTGAGCATAACTTGTTGAATGTATTAAGTTACTTTTCATCTTGGTGGTAAGCCTTAAGTGAAGCTTCTCATACTCGTCCTTGTATAATGTTGCCACCTGATACAATTATATTTAATTATTTATTACAGATGGGATGAAAAAGCATAGATAGCTATAGCAAGTTTTCCCAAATAATTAATAAAAAATTCAGATAACAACATCTTCTCTTCGCAAATAATTAATATGGAGTTTGACAGAAATATTTATAAAATGGTTCACAATTAATATGAGAGAAAATAGTATATAAAATATTGAATAATTTTTCCTTTTACCCTACATATTGACTGCAATGCATGCTATATATTGTTATCCCTATGTATAAATATGAATATTTGAAAGGACTTATATATTAAAGAAAACAAATTTGTTTAAAAGGATTTCTCTTAGTAATTATTCGATGTGGGATGGTAAGCTATACATGTCCGAGGGATTAGTTAGGTATTCTTTGAGCCTTTGACCCCATCTTAGTCAGAAAAAGAAAAAAAAAAGTGAGCTTGTTTAAGCTAAATGTGGTTTTCAATGATCTTCTCCTTTTTCTCTTTTATATATATATATAAAAAAAGATAAACAACATCAATATAATGTAAAAAATTCAAGATAGAGAGACAAATAAAAGAAAATGGAATACAAATTTTAAGTGGTTCAGCTAGAAACCATTATGAGTTCGTTTGAGAACAGTTTATGTAGCTGAAACAGAAAACCTTTTGCTAAAAGTGTAAAAAAAAAGTTAAAAGCCAATTGAATAGTATAATGAGACTCATAAATAGTACCAAAAAGTGTAATAAAACTCATTGATAGTATCAAAAAAAAACTAAAAACTCAAATAAGCTCATGCCAAACGGACTCTCTATATCCACAAAGTCTCTTATCTTTAATCTTTCTGCTGTGCGTTGTTTATATACACGTGGGGAACATAATCCCCACGTTTGTTTAATTTGAATTTATTATTAAAATGTTGCTTTCCTTTTCCATTTGATTTTTCTGATCACTCGAGTCATACTTTTCCAATTTGGTTGGTGTATTTTCCTTAACAGTTGGTATTCAACAGTAAATTAGGTTGGTGCACTTTCCAAATTTTCTTGGCCTTCAACAAATAAAAATATAAACATTGCAATGTAGGCCTTCCTCTAGTCAACCCAAGCTTTATAATGAGTAAGGATTTTTCAATTAAAACGAACCTTTATATCCCTTTCACATAGAGTATTGGCAATGGCATAAGCAACCTTAGTAAGTTTGCCTCTAAGGAGCACTTCGGTTGTTCCTTTTGGAATGCTATTTAGCACAACAGCCACTACTAAACTACTTCCATCCACCAGATTTAGTTTCAGCTGAGGGTACCTTTGGATGTAAAGCTCACCATTCCTATTAAGTTCCTCACCCTGCAAAATTTACATTAGGGTCCATGAGGTTTCTGTGAGGACACAAATGCATGCATGCATGCACATATGAATTTGAGCAGGGGCGGCCCAACATAATTTGGGGCCTAAGGCGAAAAATTTATACGGGACCTTTAATATGTAAATATTAATTAAACAAAATTATTTAATACTAATCAAATTAAGGTTAATTTGATACATTAAATACATAAATAATACCAACTAGACTAATGTTAATTTCATATAGAGAATTGAATATCATAGTTGAATTATAAATATTAATAAAAAGAAATAAATATATATTATGATTGAAAAAGATACTTTTTTTTTGGATATAAGACGATGCATAGTTAAATAAAGTTGTAATCTAATTTTTAATTTTATATTTTGATTTTAAGAGAGAGAGAGATAGATATTATTTGGTGTATGGTTTTGTAGGATATTAATTTACAAAAATCAAAGTCTCAAACTCTTAGGGGAGATTAATCTATAATTGATGATTTAACACATTTGCAACATCTTTTTGAAATATTTTCGGGTTTCAATTGAGTTAAGGTTCTATTGGTCTCGTACTTTGAGAGTCTTAATAGAAATGAAAAAGAAAAATGCACTAATTAAAAGCACTATAAAATGTTCAAAATATAATGTGATATTGTCTCTTATTGATAAACTTTATCAATTTAACTAATGAATGTTTATATCACGTCTTTTGTGATTAATAACATGGCAATTTGTAAGCCAATAATAAAATTTGTATATCACTAATAAAAAAAATGTACAACATTTAGAAAATATATATGATTGTTTAAAAATTTGAGCCTTTAACTATGAAAAGTGGGGCCTTTTTTTCCTAAGGAATTTTTTTTTTTTTTTTTTTGGGTGGGGCCTTAGGCCTAGGCCTTGAGCCGGCCCTGGTTTGAGAAGAAGATATCTTATACATTTGATATATGCAAATAAATACTTGAATTTGCTTGCCTGATTTAGTAGGCCTAGACTTAGCACCTTAACTCCTTTCATTTCAGCATGTAGTATGGCTCTTTCAATCATGCTATTGATTTCTTCCCTTGGCCATTGTAACTTGTACTTCAATTTTTTTTTAATAGGAAGTTAGAGAAAAACAAGCTGAATCAAATTGCATATTAGCCAACAAAAATGGTTGATACGAAGAACTTAAAAGAAAAAAAAGAGAGGTTTTTCTTTTTTTACTTGTACAGTGTATCTTGGAACCACCCAAGACTGCCATTTGAGCTTTTCGAAGGTGTTTGCCTCTACAACAAACGTATTTCCATAGATCCACGTGATGATCAGGGACCAAGATGTCATAGGCCACATCAACCACAAGTACCATTTGGAAGTGTGGGGCTTGGAGGCCAAGGTGGCAAATCCTAGGCTTAGATAATAGATGGACTCCAATGTGGTCAGATGGGTTAGATGTACCACTTTTGGTGACTCTTCAGGTCTTTCAAGTGAAGTCTCATATACAGCATCCGTGGACTTGTCCATTGTTCCATAGACAGTCATATATAGGCATGAAAAGTGAATAATTGGTGCGGAATTGGGTGTGATGTAGTGAATGAAACCTGTTGAGTCAAAGATTATACACAAATTCATGAAATTAATTCATTTAATAATAATTATAATACTAATGATTATGATAATATATCGAGGGAACATATCTTTTGCTATTTATTGATATGGAATCTTGGTCCAATTAAAGCATTTCAAATCAATAAAAACTCAACTCAACTTCACCTAACTAAACTTTAACAAAACTCAAATGCCTTTCAGTTGTAAGGTTTCTCTTTCTCCCAAGGGTGTGTAAACCTAGAGGTGAAACCATGAATTTTTGGTTGAGAACCTACATTATGCTAATGATATATGTGTGTGTGTCTATATATATATATATATGTGTGTGTGTATTACTGTAAGTCATGTGTAAAAACCAAAGGTAGAACCAAAAATTTTGTTTGGGATCCCACATTATTGTTATGATACTTATGATACATGTGTATACATATACACTAAATAAATATTTTTGGGGAGAGAACTTATTATTTTCAAACTCTAATAAGTGTACAAAATTTGTCCAGTTTGTTTTAGACATGTGAAAAATTATTTTTTAAATTACCTATTATCTCTTACTAATGTTATGCTAGATGACAATCAATCATATAATGAAATTCATCTATTATCATGCTTCTTCATAGTGAAATTTTAACAAAACAGCCTACTAAAAGTGAATAAGAAATTATAATGGAAATAATTACGTCTTCATAACTATAGATGATTCAAAAAATTTAGAGCTAGATATAAGAGCAAATTTTACAATAAAAATTAAAATCAAGGAAAAAAAAAGTTCTCTCTATAACCACTAAAGAAGATCCTTTAGCATTGTTGGGGGCTAGCTCCTATGTTTATGGGCCAAAACTTCCAAATATTTAATAATACATATTATGAAAATCTAAAATCTTAGGACCAAGAGTAGATGTAGTTCCACCCCTACGCAAAGAATAATGTTAGGAAACACACCTAACTATGTACACACTCAAATTCACAACATACTTTTAAGTGCATGTCACATTGAGATTGATGCACCTAAATATTTATTTTTAGCAAGTACCCAAGGTGAAGTTGTGTATAAGTGCTGAAATTCAACCACGGTGTGAAATTGGATGTGGGTTTGTTGGTTGGGTGTCTCTGAAGGTGGACTGGTGTGTAAAACAACAATACCTCTAATATGGTGCAATGCTCATTGCTAAACAAACAACATGAAAATAGACTACCATGATCTCCATCATGAATATCTCTAATCTCAGTTATAATAAATTATTTTATATCTAGTATATTATACTTACTGCTCACAAAAATGTGTCTCATTTGCATGATTTACAAATAATTTCATCGTAATTTTAAGTTTGGGATGTGGAGAAAGAGATGTTGAAAGGATTTGTTTGTGTCTGGACACAACACGAACACAACACGTATTGAAGTTTTGGAACCAATACAAACACTACATGTGTCTAAAATTGTCTATTGAGCTGTTTTGTAATCGATCAAGTTCTCCAATAAAGTTTTGTGACTTTTGTCCACATTGAAAGGTCATTGAATTGAATTGAGGTTGAGTTGTTGGCTTTTTTAATTGGTTGGCAAACTCTAATTGGACTGATTGGATCATACTGTAGAATATTGTTCGAAAGCCAAAGGAATATATGCGATCTCATAGATTATTTGCATGCCATATAAAAACCCATTAAGATCTACACAGAAGAAAGGAGTCATTACACGTACAGACTAAATTTAGAAAACAAACAAAGATAACTACAACCCTTCAGTTGACAAGATATAGGAGTAATTAATGTAAGAAACTTTAGGTATTGGACAGTGATGTCTAACAAAAAAAAAGGGTTGGTGCGGTTTGGTCACTACATGGCTAGCTATTAGTAATTAGCATTTCAATGCAATTGAATGTAGTACTACTGTTAAAATACACACCATGTTCTTCTCGGCAAGTCATTTTTTTCTCTGCCACTAGAAAAAAAAAGACCACGTTTTGAAACCACCATTAGAGATCTCAAAACTGGCACAATAAAAATAAGGATCTATAGTGATGTTTTGAAACCATCATTATAGGTCTCAAAATTGCCGCAATGGCCATTGTGTAAAAGGAAAGATGGCCAATAGATATTACATACATGCATGCACAAGAGATTGGCTTCACAAAAGTAGAACAAAAAGTAAGAGACTTACGAAGGTGTGTACATGAGATATTTTAAAGGAGGGAAGATGGAGAAGAGCCTCTTTGGAATGAGCTCAAAGTTGCAGTGACCCATGTTGTTCATGACATCAATATACAGAATATAACCAGTTAAGGATACTAAGGAACCAGTTCCGGTGAACACTGTGGTCAATATCGGTATTGAGAAGAGCATGAAATATACTATGTGTTCCGCGAAAGGATGAATCACAGCTGCCATATTAGTTAATCAATAAATTGGTTAGCTCATATTATTATTTTGAGAAATAACTCTTACATACACACGCTTGTTTTTAATTGAATCACGATTTCAGTTACAAACATACATGTATTTATGGCGTGTGTTGGTGTGTATAATAACCATTGGTCTATTATTTTTATTTTGTGAAATAAACATAGGCTTTATCAAAAGGAAGGAATCGCAATGTCATTTAAAAGAATTAGGATTTTGCGATTTTGGGAAAAATTGTAGAACAGGTATACAAGACATATATAAATAGGCATTATGTAAACATTAAATGATCCTTTTAGGAAAAAATCACAAAACATAATATATTCAGAGAAATTCTATGTCCACAATAATTTCATTACACTTTCACAATAAATTTTAAGTAGCAGGTTGTTACGGGTTGTTATTAGTGGACAAAAAATAAGTTCAGTAGTATGTTTAAATTGGAACTAATAAAAATTTACTACCTATGAATTTTTGTAAAAGTGTTATGAAAATATTGTAAACATAGCACTTTTCATATATTTATTATATTGTATTTATTACATATTTTTACACATGAATAACTCATTTTTGCAATAATTTTTTTTTTCCCAAATTCAAATTTCACTTAGAATTCACATGAAATGATTTTTAATTAGTCATTGAATAGATCTCAATTACAACTTAAGTGAATTTCTATTATTTTTGTTAACATGAAGTAATAACAATTGTATCAATTTTAAAACTATATTGTGAACATTTAGGGTACGTTTGGTACACTGAATGTGGATTACAACAGGAATGGTAATCTTTATTACCAGAAATAAAAGGTGTTGTAATGGAATAACTAAACCTATTCATTAGTTTGGTTGTGAGTTGTAATATTAGAATAAAACTTATGATCTATTTTAGGAAATATCTCATTCATACAAATATATTTCCTAGAAAATAATATAGTTTAAATTTTAGAGAGATGAGTTATTTTTTTATGATTTTTTATTTCCATAATTGTTAGGTGGATATGGAAAGTTTATTTATTTGGAAATATATTAATATTAGAAATTATTACATTTACTAAGAAATAGCTATTACAACCCTTTTAGAGAGGAATAGTTATTCCTCATAACCAAACTATTGAATAGCTAAACCATAGGGATAACTATTACGTTACAATGCCTATTACAGTCTACCAAACGTGCTCTTATTCACCTAAAGTTAACCCTTAGAGTTTTGGCCTTAAAATAATATTAAATCCTAGAGAGCTTTTTATGTAATTGTTAGAAGATTGCATTGCTAATACAAATATTTTTATGAAGAACAATAGATGATTACATAAAGAATTTCAACTCTACTTATTAATTTCTAATTAGTTTTGAATATATAGTGACAATAATGTTTCTTTATTTGTATGTTTTTCTATTTGATGGAAACGCTTGCTTTTTTTCCTCTCACATTGTTTGCCTTTTATGTTTTGAGCCTTAAAAGAAATTGATAAAATAAATAATTTTTAATGAATTTCGACCGTACAAGAAAAAAAAACAATTACGTTTTAAAAGAATTATTGTTTATCGTACGAGAAAAAATTACACTTTAAAAGAAACATTTTTTAATAATTAAATAAACAATAGACATATTAAAGATTTCTCATATTATATTTATACAAAAATTATTCAACTTCTCTCAAATTTATTATTTTTATTAATAGTGTAATTATTTCTTTTGTTAAGGTGTGTCATTATGTAAGACAATGAAATTATTTTACTTTTTTATTCTGTACATTAAATATCAACATTTTTAATATAATATTTATTTTTTTTTATCTATTTATATTATTCTGAAATGTGAATTATTAGATCTTATTGCAATATATAATGTTCATGTATGTATATTTTTGAATTAAAAATAAAATATTTTAAATTATATAATATAGGATAATGACTACTACACAAAATTTATATGAAAAATTATAAGGAATAAATAAAATAATTATTTTTACCAATCTTACAAACAAGATTTAAGAATAAATTTAGTTTATGAAATGAAAGGAATATGTCTGGGGATTAATTGGTAGCTAGTGAGAACCTTAGAATTACCATTTCTTAACTTTCAATTTGTTTCCACCGATCAAATGAAATGTAAATAATCTGTCCTCTTTTCTTTGAAACAAAGGATGCTTTTGGTTTTGTTAGTACTTCATACAAAACCAATTTTTATTTTTATTTATTTTTTTTATAGCAACATGGAGAACACAAAATTGTTTCTGTTAGGAGTGTGTGGTGTGTGTGTGGGGTATGTTAATGTTGTTGGGCTGCTGTGATGCAACTGCATGCGTATGGTGCTGATGATGGGTGCGTGTGGTGCTGATGAGGGGGTGCTGTGTCAGTGCTGCTAGAAGTACACAGACTGTATTGTAACTGCTTAGTTGGCATTGTATACCTATACCATAGTGTATATATACTAGTATTAGAAGTGTATCTACATTAGCATTGTATTGTACCAGAGTTAGTTAATGTAGTTAGTTAGGGATGAGTAAGATTGGATTGGCTAGCTGGCAAGGTAGTTCTACATCTAGCTTGAGAAGGCAACTAGGAAGTTAGTTACTGCTGAGCTATTGAGGGTATTAAACTTGTAGAGTGATTGTACAAAAGATATAGAAAAGATTTTTGTTTTCCTTACCTAAATTTTCCTCTCTGTTCTTCCTATCTTATTTTCTTCCTTCTCTGTTCTAGGAGGCCTAGTTGTCCTCGAATTCAGCTACCCCAAACTCCTCAAATCCTAGCATTTTCCAACGACGACAAATATTTTTGTTTTGTTTTCAGTTTTTTTGTTAGGTAGGTGAACGAAGAAATATATTAGAAAAAACATTTCATTCGTTAACTTGTAATATATTTTTCTTGTAAACATAAATAAAAATTGAATATATAGATACATTAAATATATTTTTATAAAGCAGTCTTATAAAATTATACTAAGATAACATAAATATGGTATAAACTTTGGATATAATAGAAGAAATAACTTAACATATATAGCCATTATATTAACCCTAACTTTCTTTTATATATATATATATATATTCAAATTCGTACAATATTTGTAGATATGTCTATTTAATTTTTTTATACCTTATTTTACAATGTTTTTAAAATCTTGAACCAAATAAAATTGCTTCTATACTCCATAGCATCTATATTCTGTCATATATTATTAAGTAAATGAAGAGGATCATTTTTTTTTTTTTTTTTAAATTTGTTAAACTTAGCTCAATAAAAATTCCCATCAAACCAATGAAGTGACTCAGCTTTATTTGTTGTTGGAGGAACAAGCATAATAAAATTATCTTACATGTAATAGGTTCAGTGACGATGGAAGAATGGTGGTGGGAATGATAACGCGAGTAAAGATAATGATGGTGTAATGCTCAGTGAAACCAGTAGTAGAGGAACTCCACTGGACCCGAATGAAGCAAACTTGTGATAACTACACCATTTATTCTCCAGAAGGGTAGGTTATGACTCTGAGGGATTGTCATGTATGCTATATAAAATATGATCCCATTCAACAATATCTGGTCATCCCTATAAACCCAAAAAGAAGAAGAAAGAAGTGTAATATTAATGAAAATAATATGTGTTTGTACTATGTGTTTGTTTAGGAACTGTTTAGCTAGCTTTTTACTATAAACTTTTTGCTGAAAGTATGTTAAAGTATACTTGTATCTTAAATTTTTTTGAAAAAGTGAAAAGATGTAGGAAAAAGTAAGGTTTTAAAAAACTATACATAAAAGTTAAAAAAAGATAAAAGCTGAGTTTGTAAGCTGATGTAGACCCAATAAATGCAAAATTATATTTCTAGAGATTCTTAGGGATTGAATGAGGCACTTATTCAAGAAGTACCTTATTTGATCTCAAAGAATCTCAAGAACATATACCATGAAGCATGCACCTTTGAGAGCAAGCAAGCAAGAGTTTTACTGACCAATTTCTTTCTCTGTCAACTTGCTTGAATTCGATACTTTTGTCTACAATTCTATTTTTGCCTTTGGCTGTTTGGTAACGGGAAATAGAAATCCATATCTGATTGTGAATCATCCTCACCAAAAGGAACGGGAATGTGAGAAAGTAGAAAAGGTCTGTTTCGCCTTCTCCCTTGACTATCATTGAGTATGTGCTATGAACCATCCATGGGACCAAAATCACATACTTCCCAACCAGAGGCCAAAAAGAAAGTTAAAATACTAAAAATGCATGTATATTAAAGGAACAAAGATGATGGGATATGATTGAATAAAAGAAGAAGCTAAAACTACTAGTAATTTCATAGCAAAAAGATTTAAGAATTAACTAGTATGTGGTGTCATAGAGCAAGTGATCAGTTTCTAAAAAATTTCAAATTAGTATCTAGTGTCGCATGAACAACATATTAAATAAATTTATTAATTATTTCTTGTTTTATATTTTAAAAGTTAACATATCCCTTATAAAAAATATATAGTAAAAATTTGTGGTAACAATTGCATCATATGACACAAGTTTAAACAATTTGTGTTGTCATATGAGTAAATCAAATATACATATAGAAATTAACCATTCTAATAAAGACTAAACTTATATGATGGTGAACTTTTTTTATAGCATCCTAATAGTTATTAATATAGATCAAAAGTGATCCTCAGATCCTACAATGAAGGGATTATCCATGGGAGGAGCAATTAATATACCTTAAAGCTCCCAAGAGGCTTCCATGGCCAGTCAGTCAAGATCCCTGGTTTGGTAGCCATAGTTTTTAAGCTTATTAAGGTACCTTCAACAGTGCTCTGCGCTTTGTATGCATGAATTTGGAGGGAAATATATAATGCTTTTTCTACTACCGTACGATTACTTCATCGTAGAGAAGGGGTCATGAATGCAATTGTCGTTTCCCTAACTACCTACACAATACGGCTTGCTGATTTTGACCTTTTTTTATACCAATACTGATATCGTAATTAATATTTATTAAAGATAGAAAAAATGTTGTGTTTTTTCTTTTTCTATCTTAAGTAATATGTACTATACTACAAATTTTATTACACGTATTTATATAATGTATCACAAATGGTACGATACGGATAACCTTTGATTACAAATTTAGTTGTAACTTAATGCTACAACTTTGCTTAATATATTTTTTTTATTGAATGTAAATTTTGATAAATCTACTATCGGATTACATTTTCTTCTTATGTCCTCTATGTTTGCAAAATTTTCAGAAGATCAAAAGTCAATAGCTATGTTATCAATCAATTGTTTAAATTGCAAATTCTTATAGTATGAAATTTTGCATAAAAAAAGGTTTATGAATCATATAACAAATAATATTTGATTAGTACAAAATTTGATGTATATGCTGAGAGTGTAAAGAACCTGCAATCTAATTGTTAGATTTCCAAAATGTGTAGCAATGTTAACTTTTTAAAAAGAAGTTGTAGTTTTAGGTTACAACAAAATTTGTCCTTAAGATATTTATGTATGGGTTGTGTTTGTTACACACAGTTTTACACACCCAATTTTTGAATTGAAATCATGTCAGGATTTTGAATTTGTAAATAGTTCTTATTCAAAAATAGGGTGACTGTAAAACTGTGTAACAGTTTATCTGCAACAAGTATTACTCTTTATTTATTATGTGTTGAATATGTATTTATTACATTCATTGTTATGTCGGTTTATAAGTTCTTTATAGTAAAATTTGTAGTAATTATAGTATTTCTTTTAAAACGTGTAAATAAGATTCAAATTGGGAACTAAAACCTATGGAAGGGAAAAATATCACTCAACCAATGACTATTGTATAGATTAAATGCAAATTATTCTATTACAAAATAGCTCAACTTTATCAAAAGTTAGCAAATTCTTTACCATAGACGGTGGGTTAATAAAAGTAACAAACTTTTGTTCTTGAGAAGTCCCAAATCTAACAAGTGCATTAGTGCACTAATTAAAATTCCTGAATATGTGCTGGTCTATTGGGTTGAGAAAATCTTCAATAGGTTCTTGCAATCATCAAGGAGGTGTTACAACATAAGATTTTGGAGAAAGGGTTAGGAAAAAAAAATTTACAACAACATCTGCATCTAATTCTACAAAAAGGGAGGTAACTCCAAGCTATTGGGCAATCGTAAGCCCATCCTTTAAAGCAATTCAGCTAAAATACTGATTGTCACCCCAAAAGATCTAGCAAAACCAGTAACCTATTCCCCTTTAGAATTCCTTAATTAGAAGACCCCCATCACCTGCCAGCCTTGGATTGCCAATAACAGAACCATCTGTGTTTAACTTGGTCCAACCAAATCCAGGTTTCTCTCATTTAACTTGTATATTACCCTATCAGGTTTGGAAGCTTTGTTCACTACTATAGCATAGAATTTTATTTTGCTCCCTTTTCTTCTTCTTTCTTTTATTTTTTTATGGCGAAGAACACATTTTAGTCTCTACATTTTCAGGCTATTTCCATTTTAGTCCCTACATTTTATTTTTACTGCTTTTAGTCCCTATCCTGAAAAACGCTTCCCGTTTTGGTCTCTGCCGTTATTTCAGAAACGGAGAAAGCTGACGTGACAAACGGCATGAATAAATAATATTAAATTAATGTCCACATGGCCTAAATTAATAATAAAAAATATTTTTTGGCATTAAAAAATACCATGTCAGCATCTAAATTAAAAAAAATTAATTTATTAATTTTAACTAATTAAAAAAATTAAAAACAGAATCAAAAACTAAAAATCATATGAATTGAGATTTAAGTGTATCTTGAACAAGAACAATAAGAAAACAAATCCAGATCCAAGAACACAAATCAAGAAATTAAATTAAAAAAAAAAAAGAGAGAGACAACAAACTAGACATCAAGAGATTGAACTAAGAAGAAGAAAGATCAGGGTTTTAATCACAGAGCGTGATCTTGGGCGGCTGAGATCAGAGACCCACAAAAAGGTGTTTGAGTCTGGCTCGGTACCTTCAACATAGCCGAAGAAGCTGCTCTAGCTTATGACCAAGCCGCCATGCGAATCCGCGGTGACAAAGCCAAGCTCAACTTTGCCCATCACCATCACCAACCACCTCCACCTTCCACTCCTGAGCCGCTACCGCCGGCTGCTAAGAAGCGCTGCATCTTTCTCGGGTCAAGTGAGTCGAGTTTTGAAACCACTGAGCCACCGCCGCCACCACCACCACCATCACCGATGCTATTGCAGCCACTGATTCAGAACGAGATTTGTTGCAAGAATGAGGTCGCTCCGTTTGATCATGGGTTTGAGCTGAAAGATCAAATCTCGAGCTTGGAATCGTTCCTGGGTTTGGAGCCTGAGTCGGAGCCGAGTTTGGTGAGTGAAAGCGGAAGCGAGTTAAGGGAATCAGTGGACCTTTGGATGCTTGATGACCTGGTTGCGCATCACCAACAACAACGTCAGCTTTTGTATTAGCTAGGGAAGCCCAGAAGAATCAGTTTTTTTTTTTTTTTTTTTAATTTTTATTTTTAAACTAACATAAAAAAATTTCTCAGTGACAAAGATTTACTGATTTTTTTTTTAAATTTTAGAGAGATGAGTTATTTTTTTATGATTTTTTATTTCCATAATTGTTAGGTGGATATGAAAAGTTTATTTATTTGGAAATATATAAATATTAGAAATTATTACATTTACTAAGGAATAGTTATTACAACCTTTTTAGAGAGGAATATTTATTCCTTATTTTAAAGAATAGCTATTCATAAGGAATGACTATTCCTTGTAATAAAAACATAACTAAACTATTGAATAGCTAAACCATAGGAATAACTATTACATTACATTTTTTTTTTTGTTTTTTGGTTCATTTTTAATGAAAGTTTCTAATCAATTCTCAAAAAGATATGCAAGTAACACTAACATGTCCACTTTTTTTTTTTTTTTTTTTTTTTTTTTTCTTTTTTCTTGTCAATATTCTCCTTTCTCCATATTCATAAAAATAACTTAAAAGTTGTTATTATTACTACTATTTATCATAAATTGAAAGTTATCATCTACTCATTAAAATATTTATCATAAAAAAGTTCCAACTTGTAACCTACTTAGTTGAGATTGTGTCTCCAGCTCACCCCATGTGGGTGAGTTTGTGTTCAATTAGACAGATTGATTTGATACGCAACAATTTTAAGTGAGGTCTTTTTATTTAAATAATTTTTATTTAATTTTTTATATCATAAATTGTTTATTTAAAATTCATTCTTTCTTACTCTTTGATGAGTAAGATTGCAAACAACTTAAGTATTTGTATTTTTGATGTTTTGTTAAGATTTACTTTTTCATTTGATAGTATAACTAAATGAATCGAAATTATTTGTCTCAACTTAAATACTCTACCCTATACTCTATCAAACAAATCAAGCCATGTGGAAATTATTTATTAAACACAAGCGGAAGGGTTAAACGGAGTCAATCTCCTCAGCCTCCCAACTCACGTTCCAAACCAAAATAAATAAATAAATAATCACAATTGATGCCTGACAGCACCACCATCAAAATATCCAACCACAACTGAATTCCACCATCAAAGTCACTACTAGAGAAGATGACGAGAATGAATCTCGTCAACCACTAACTCCCATTCCAGTACACCCAAAAAAAATCATTGGACCACCACCCATGGTGATGTAACAAAATTCTCTGCCCATACCCAAAGCAAAGGAGCCCATCACTTAACTTTTGCTTTATACATCATAGAAAGCAAAGGTACCTACAAATCCCTTAAGTCCAAATCTGTAATGGATAGATTTGGATTCCTGTTGCAGTGTGAAGAACAATCTCACATGGGTTTTGTGTGGAGTAATTAATGTAAGAAACTTTAGGTATTGGACAAGTGATGTCTAACAAAAATAAGGGATGGTGCAGTTTGGTCACTACATGGCTAGCTATTAGTTATTAGCATTTCAATACAGTTGAATGTAGTACTACTCTTAAAATACACACCATGTTCTCGTCGGCAAGTCATTTTTTTTCTCTACCACTAGAAAAAAAGAAAAAAAGAAAAAAAAAAGAAAGACCACGTTTTGAAACCGCTGTTATAGATCTCAAAACTGCTGTAATAAAAAAAAGGATCTATAATGACGTTTTGAAACCATCATTATAGGTCTCAAAATTGCCGCAATGGCCATTGTGTAAAAGGAAAGATGGCCAATAGATATTACATACATGCATGCACAAGAGATTGGTTTCACAAAAGTAGAACAAAAAGTAAGAGACTTACGAAGGTGTGTACATGAGATATTTTAAAGGAGGGAAGATGGAGAAGAGCCTCTTTGGAATGAGCTCAAAGTTGCAGTGACCCATGTTGTTCATGACATCAATATACAGAATATAACCAGTCAGGGGCGGCCCAACATAATTTGGGGCCTAAGGCGAAAAATTTATACGGGGCCTTTAATATGTAAATATTAATTAAACAAAATTATTTAATACTAATCAAATTAAGGTTAATTTGATACATTAAATACATAAATAATACCAACTAGACTAATGTTAATTTCATATAGAGAATTGAATATCATAGTTGAATTATAAATATTAATAAAAAGAAATAAAAATATATTATGATTGAAAAAGATACTTTATTTTGGATATAAGACGATGCATAGTTAAATAAAGTTGTAATCTAATTTTTAATTTTGATTTTAAGAGAGAGAGAGAGAGATAGATATTATTTGGTGTATGGTTTTGTAGGATATTAATTTACAAAAATCAAAGTCTCAAACTCTTAGGGGAGATTAATCTATAATTGATGATTTAACACATTTGCAACATCTTTTTGAAATATTTTAGGGTTTCAATTGAGTTAAGGTTCTATTGGTCTCGTACTTTGAAAGTCTTAATAGAAATGAAAAAGAAAAATGCGCTACTTAAAAGCACTATAAAATGTTCAAAATATAATGTGATATTATCTCTCATTGATAAACTTCATCAATTTAACTAATGAATGTTTATATCACGTTTTTTGTGATTAATAACATGGCAATTTGTAAGCCAATAGTAAAATTTGTATATCACTAATAAAAAAAATGTACAACATTTAGAAAATATATATGATTGTATAAAAATTTAAATTTTTAACTATAAAAAGTGGGGCCTTTTTTTTCTAAGGAATATTTTTTTTTTGAGTGGGGCCTTAGGCCTAGGCCTAACTTGCCTAGGCCTTGAGCCGGCCCTGTAACCAGTTAAGGAATAAGGATACTAAGGAACCAGTTCCGATGAACACTGTGGTCAATATCGGTATTGAGAAGAGCATGAAATATACTATGTGTTCCGCGAAAGGATGAATCACAGCTGCCATATTAGTTAATCAAATTGGTTAGCTCATATTATTATTTTGAGAAATAACACTTACATACACACGCTTGTTTTTAATTGAATCACGATTTTAGTTAAAAACATGCATGTATTTATGGCGTGTGTTAGTGTGTATAATAACCATGGGTAAAACTTAGATACAGTACCTTATGTACAGTATGTTAGGTACCCCTTTTAAATTGCAGACACCTGTCCAATTAAATGACTCAGTTAACGGAAGTTAAAACTTAACACATCTTTTTTTTTTCACCGTCTCTTTCAGATCTCCCAAAGTCAAATTTCTCACAGATGTGTTGAACCCATTATTAGAAAACCCAGGAGAAAAGAAAACCATCGATCCTCTTCGACTTTTCGCACTCAAAGAAGGAGAAATTTGGCTTAAGTGAAGTTTCAAAAAGAATATCATTGAAACGTCCTAGCATTCTTTAGAGGGAAAATCTGGTGCAAAGAATGAGTTCAAGTGTAAATACAGGAAATAAGGAAGACGAACAAGTCAACCTCATAAACCAACATTCATTCACCACGTGAACCAAGAATACAACCAGATCTGGCTTTGCATCATAATGAAAATAATGGGATTAATGGACAATATTGCCCTTTGTCCTTCTTTGTTTGATTTCGTTGAGAAATTTGAGAGTTTAAGTGTGAGAAGTCAAATACTGTTGAAGGATTGTCAATTTAAAGAAACCACTGGATTCTTCTGAGATTGTGCAGGAAAAATCTGAGTTTTGTTGTCGATGTGATGCACACAAGCCAGTCCCTTCGCCATTATTTGCTTGGTTTTGATTAGAACTTAGAGAGTTTGGGTTTGAGAAGCATAATGGTCATTGGGTACTTTTGAGTTCTGGCTTTTGAGATTGTGCGTGAGAAGTTTCAAGTTTGAGAAGCTACAGATTTTCTCATTGAAAGAGAGAGTGAAAAAAAGTAAAAAGAAAAAAAGAAAAGAAAAAGAAAGACAGCGTTAAACTTCCGTTAATTGAGTCATTTAATTGGACAGGTGTCTGCAATTTAAAAGGGGTACCTAACATACTGTACATAAGGTACTGTACCTAAGTTTTACCCAATAACCATTGATCTATTATTTTTATTTTGTGAAATAAACATAGGCTTTATCAAAAGGAAGGAATCGCAATGTCATTTAAAAGAATTAGGATTTTGCGATTTTGGGAAAAATTGTTGAACAGGTATACAAGACATATATAAATAGGCATTATGTGAACATTAAATGATTCTTTTAGGAAAAAATCACAAAACATAGTATATTCAGAGAAATGCTATGTCCGCAATAATTTCATTATACTTTCACAATAAATTTTAAATGGCAGATTATTATGGGTTGTTATTAATGGACAAAAAGTAATTTCAGTAGTATGTTTAAATTGGAACTAATAAAAATTTATTACCTATGAATTTTTGTAGAAGTATTATGAAAATATTGTAAACATAATACTTTTCATATATTTATTATATTGTATTTATTACATATTTTTACACATGAATAACTCATTTTTGCAATAATTTTTTTTTTCCAAATTCAAATTTCACTTAGAATTCACATGAAATGATTTTTAATTAGTCATTGAATAGATCTCAATTACAACTTGAGTGAATTTCTATTATTGTTGTTAACATGAAGTAATAACAATTGTATCAATTTTAAAACTATATTGTGAACATTTATTCACCTAAAGCTAAACCTTAGAGTTTTGGCCTTAAAATAATATTAAATCCTAGAGAGCTTTTTATGTAATTGTCACAGGATTGCATTGCTAATACAAATATTTTTATGAAGAACAATAGATGATTACATAAAGAATTTGAACTCTACTTATCAATTTCTAATTAGTTTTGAATATATAGTGACAATCATGTTTCTTTAAAAGAAATTGATAAAATAAATCATTTTTAATGAATTTCAACCGTACAAGAAAAAAAACAATTACGTTTTAAAAGAATTATTGTTTATCGTACGAGAAAAAATTACACTTTAAAAGAAACATTTTTTAATAATTAAATAAACAATAGACATATTAAAGATTTCTCATATTATATTTATACAAAAATTATTCAACTTCTCTCAAATTTAATATTTTTATTAATAGTGTAATTATTTCTTTTGTTAAGGTGTCATTATTTAAGACAATGAAATTATTTTACTTTTTTATTCTGTACATTAAATATCAACATTTTTAATATAATATTTAATTTTTTTTATCTATTTATATTATTCTGAAATGTGGATTATTAGATCTTATTGCATTATATAATGTTCATGTATGTATATTTTTGAATTAAAAATAAAATATTTTAAATTATCTAATATAGGAAAATGACTACTACACAAAATTTATATGAAAAATTATAAGGAATAAATAAAATAATTATTTTTACCAATCTTATAAACAAGATTTAAGAATAAATTTAGTTTATGAAATGAAAGGAATATGTCTGGGGATTAATTGGTAGCTAGTGAGAACCTTAGAATTACCATTTCTTAACTTTCAATTTGTTTCCGCCAATCAAATGAAATGTAAATAACCCGTCCTCTTTTCTTTGAAACAAAGGATGCTTTTGGTTTTGTTAATTAGTACTTGAAACAAAACCAATTTTTTATTTTATTTTATTTTATAGCAACATGGAGAACACAAAATTGTTTCTGTTAGGAGTGTGTGGTGTGTGTGTGTGTGGTATGTTAATGTTGCTGGGCTGCTGTGATGCAACTGCATACGTATGGTGCTGATGAGGTGTGCGTGTGGTGCTGATGAGGGGGTGCTGTGTCAGTGCTGCTAGAAGTACACAATGTGGCTGTGTCATAGACTGTATTGTAATTGCTTAGTTGGCATTGTATACCTATACTATAGTGTATATATACTAGTATTAGAAGTGTATCTACATTAGCATTGTATTGTACCAGAGTTAGTTAATGGAGTTAGTTAGTTAGGGATGAGTAGGATTGGATTGGCTAGCTGGAAGTTAGTTAATTACTGCTGAGCTATTGAGGGTATTAAACTTGTAGAGTGGTTGTACAAAATATATAGAAAAGATTTTTGTTTTCCTTACCTACATTTTCCTCTCTGTTCTTCCTATCTCTTATTTTCTTCCTTCTCTGTTCTAGGAGGCCTAGCTGTCCTCGAATTCAGCTACCCCAAACTCCTCAAATCCTAGCATTTTCCAACGCCGACAATTTTTTTTTGTTTTGTTTTCAGTTTTTTTGTTAGATAGGTGAACGAAGAAATATATTAGAAAAAACATGTCATTCATTAACTTGTAATATATTTTTCTTGTAAACATAAATAAAAATTGAATATATAGATACAGTAAATATATATTTTTATAAAGCAGTCTTATAAAATTATATTATACTAAGAAAACATAAATATGGTATAAACTTTGGATATAATAGAAGAAATAACTTAACATATATAGCCATTATATTAACCCTAACTTTCTTTTATATATATATATATTCAAATTCGCACAATATTTGTAGATATGTCTATTTAATTTTTTTATACCTTATTTTACAATGTTTTTAAAATCTTGAACCAAATAAAATTGCTTATATACTCCATAGCATCTATATTCTGTCATATATTACTAAGTAAATGAAGAGGATCATTTTTTTTTTTTTTTTTTTTAATGCGTTAAACTTAGCTCAATAAAAATTCCCATCAAACCTCAGCTTTATTTGTTGTTGGAGGAACAAGCATAATAAAATTATCTTACATGTAATAGGTTCAGTGACAATGGAAGAATGGTGGTGGGAATGATAACGAGAGTAAAGATAATGATGGTGTAATGCTCGGTGAAACCAGTAGTAGAGGAACTCCACTGGACCCGCATGAAGCAAACTTGTGATAACCACACCATTTGTTCTCCACAAGGGTAGGTTATGACTCTGAGGGATTGTCATGTATGCTATATAAAATATGATCCCATTCAACAATATCTGGTCATCCCTATAAACCCAAAAATAGAAAGAAAGAAGTGTAATATTAATGAAAATAATATATCATTGAATGTGAGTAAATATGTGTTTGTACTATGTGTTCGTTTAGGAACAATCCATTTTCTTCAGACTTCTTTTTCTCCCTTACTCCCACTCACCTTATCAATCCATTTTCTCCACGTCTAGCTAGCTTCTCCACTCTTCTTTTCTCTCTTTTTTTTCCTTCTTTCACTCTTGTTTCACTACACACCTAGATTTATTCTTTTCTCTTCCTCTCCATTTTGATTTTATTTCGCCTATTTTATTTGTGGTGGTGTTAATGTTAGTGGGTTTTGGATTTGAAGATGGTGTTGCAACTTGTTAATTTTGTTTAAATTTGTAAATGGTGCTACTGTTATGGGATTTGTGATTGAAGAAAGAGTGCTATTGTGTTTGATGCCATTGGTTGTATAGTTGCAAGTAAGTAATTTTTTTTAAAAAAATTTAATGATTGTTTTGGTCTTTTCCTTGATTAATTTTTGTGAATTCTTTGGCTTTTTATTATTGATAGGTATAGAGATCTCAAGTGTGATAATGTCTTTGTTAATAGAACCAAAAAAGTAGTGAAAAATTCAAAATCTATTTGATGATTTCTTATTGCAAGTTGGTCTATGGCGGCTGAATGTGTTGGGGTGGAGTTGCTATTTTTTTTTTTTTTGAACATGAGCATATTGTGTTTGATTTTCAATTTTTTTTGGTGGGTTTGTGTTTCATTTTGAATTTGCTGGGCTATAGTGTTTGTATTTTGTATTTTTTTGAATTTTTAGTTTTTTGGATTTGTATTTTGCTGAACGTATTTTGTTTTATTTATGTTCTTTGTTTTGTTTTGTATCTTTTAATTTAATTACAATTAAAAAAAACATTTGATTACCAAAAATTAATTTTTGGTAATCAAATTTTTTTTTTAGGTGGTTTTCGGCTATAGTGGCGTTTGTAGAATGCCACTATTGTTCCATCACTATAGACCTATAGTGGCGTTTCTAAATGCCACTATAGACCAGTTTTTTCTTAAATTTAAAAAATGCTATAGTAGTGTTTGGAAAACGCCACTCTAGGTCTACCCTATAGTGGCGTTTGTCGGCAAACCTATAGTGGCGTTCTAAAACGCTGCTATAGCATTTTTAAAAAAAAATTTGGTCTATAGTGGCGTTTTTAGTACCTATAGTGGTGTTTTACAAACGCCACTATAGGACCAGTTTTTTGTAGTGAATCTAGTCCATGTGGAAGTAGTTTTAAAGGTTTTCCAGTTGGATTTGGAATTCCACGTTTGCTAGAAATATCACAAGTGTAATTGATTTCTAAATATGTATATAGTATCATATCATTTATAATTTTTAAATTACCTGACACAATATATATTACTATCAGATTAAAAAAAAAAAAAACAAAATCTTGACCAAGACATGAATAGTCTTCATTTTAGTTGAATTTAACATTGTCCCCTTAATTTTACTCGTCTTAAATTCTTTATCCATCTTAGAAAATCTTTCCTTTTTTTTTTTTTTTTTTTTTTTTTTTTTTTAAGGAATATCCTTTAAGTAAAAGGTTTCTCTCCAAACTAGTTTGGAGAGAAACCCTTCCAACTCTGCTGATATCTTTTTATGAAATATGAATTTTGAAAATTTAACCATTAGATTTCATGGTTCTTATGTTCTTAACATGCATGTTAAATTTCATTCAAGTTGGATGTTATTTATCATTTGATCAATATACTTATTTTTTGTTCACAGTTTTGATCACAAAAACTTGAAAGGGTAATTAAAAACACCCCCCCCCCCCCAATCCAAAAAAAAAAAAAAACCACCGAGGCCGAACAGGTAGGCAAATAAAAGTGGACAGAAGGGTTAATAATATCACTCTCAATCTTTAACTGTTGTTTTTTATGAACGTGAGATGTGTTTCAAGGCTACGTAAAGAGGTACTTTTTGTACTTACCTAAAAACTAGAAAGGTCCTAAAATGATAATAATTGTGAAATAGTAATGCCACTACAGTCCACATGCATGCCAGTAACTAAGGATGTGAACCGCGTTCAACATCATTCTATTTAATAGTATTTATCTTTTGACTGAAACTTTTATCTCTTGTTTTTTAGATTATCAAATACACGATCAGTTACCCCTCTTTGTTGAACCCTAAAATCTTTCACACTTACTGCTTGTTGATGACGTATCTCTCTCTCACACATGCATATTCTACCTTTTGGGTTCACTATTTTCAATTTTCAAGAAAAGAAAAAAAACTTCTCTTCCTTACTTTGGTGTTGCCGCAGAAGGAAGGCTTGTGTTTGGTAGAAAAAGCAAGCTCAGTGTATAATTCTTCAACCAATGTGAGTCGTGTTCTCACTTTCTCTCCTTCCTCTCTTTCTGTTTTAGGTTTGAAATTTTGCAATCTGATATCCCATTATCTACATTTACTTTTATATATATATATATATATATATATATTATTTAATGTTTTAAAATGGAGTAATGCTACATCAAAAAGTTCTATATATTTAACATTTTCTAAATTAGCATCCCAACTCACATGCGGGCATCACAATCTTCAAATTAATTTTTTTGTTTTAATAATATGATATGTTGTTTTAGAAACGTTGTGAAATTGTTGTGGATTTTTTGCCTATCACTCATTAATTATTCTCAAATTTGCCCTTCCCAAGACCGACTATTTGACTATTTGCCCTTCCCATGTGAGTATTAAAGATTTTTTACCTTTTCATTTTACTTTTCAACTTTAATAAAAACTAGGCACTAACCCGTGCGATGCACGGGAAAACTATCAAATATGAAATTTTAAAAACTTTTCATTAAACTCCCTACCACAAAGACATAAATTTACCAGAACACAAACTTCTAGTATGAAAACATAAATAATGATATTTAATGGACTGGGTAATAGCACGGGCCTTTAGAAGAAAACAATATGATTTAAAAAGTCGGAAATTTTAGTATAGGCAAGAGCAAGTACAATTGTTAAGGAATGATTAAAGGTCCTATAAGAAACATTTTTTCCAATATTTGGGCTCAATGGTAGAGTACAAAGATGGCGACCTGTTAGGCAAAATTCTTCTCATTATAATCAACATCCTAAAGTGAATATTCAATCCAAAAATGTGTAACCAATGTTATATATTGAATTGTTGTATAGGGCAAAGATTAGAACAAACATATTCTTATAACCACGCCCATATAGCTTCTAAGTTCTAATTATTATGCTAAGGAACCAAACAATATTAGTAACCGAAAATGTATCATAATCTAGCATACTGATTTAAAAGTTACAATTTCAAACACAACCTTACTATGAAAATTCCACCGGCATTCAAATATCACTTAGTTTAAGTAAAACTATAAAACTAATAGAACTAACATTTGGAATAGAGGGCTAAAGTGTATCTTTTGAATTTAGTATAACTCATAAGTGTTCACAGGTTAAACCGATAGACAGAGACAAAGAGAGAGAGATACTACTGGTATTGCAATGAAGCCTAGAGTCGATGGACAACTACAGATTCGCGGCAAGGTAACTGAAGGCATGATGGCTTAAGTACTGAGATGGGAGATAAGATTGCACGAAGAAGAAGAAATAACCGTGTGTCTCTAAATTAAAAAGAATTATAAAAAAAAAAAAAAAGGTGACATGGAAAATTGTGGAGCTAGCAGAGGCTTCGGTTATATATGTATATATATATATATATATATATATATATAGATTACCCCCCATTTGGAAATATTTTATGATTATCCTTGTTTATTATTATATGAGAAGATATAATAAATTTTAAATCTAGTAGTAAATTATGTTGTGGTACATCATCATGTGGTTGAAATCCCATATTTTTCTATCCACTATTTATCAATAATAAAAATATACAGTATATATAATGTTATGAAATTGATAATTATATGGTATAATGTATAAATAAAATAATATAGAGTTTAATTTTATTTCAATATAGACTTATTGACTTATTGTTCAATTTTCAAGTATATGGAAACATAATTACTTCAAGAAAATTAGTTGGAGGTTTGTGCCTCCATTTTGAGATAAATTATTCCATTCTATATTGGAAACCTATTTAAGAACACTCATATCAGTAGGTTTATAATATAAAAATGTACAAAATTTACACATTTTTGCCTAAAAATGACCCATGTCAATGAGTTTATAACTATGTAAATTTACAAATTTGCTAAAGCACTAACATTATTCATTTTATAATTAGTTCTTAATTTTTTTTATTTATATATCCCAAGGATGAAAGAAGAGAGTGGACGGTAATTGTTGTATGTGAAAAAAAAAATCAATAAAATTGATATATAATGAAATGTAGTGTAAAATTAATTATCTAATGTGGGGTGTTTTGAAAAGTGGATATATAAAATAGAAAAGTCAATTCTTATACTAAAATAGGCCAAAATTTTTGCACAAGTTGATGCGAATTTTAAGAATTTTGTCATTGGGTTACATATTCTTTTTATTCTTAATATGCAGACTAAACATTAAGTTAATCAAATATTTTTTACTATTTGATCAATAATTTTATATTCTACTTAAAATTTTAAAATACTTGAAATTTTAACAAAAATTATGGTGAGATAGTTATTAATCTTTGATTAGTTTGATATTTTGTAAGTAATGGAGAGTATAACATTAATACGTAATCCAATAGTTGATTTGTCAAAATACTTATTTAATAAAAAATTATGTAGTACTATAATAACACAAATAGGTATTTCAACTGTAACTTAAACGTAACCCCTATATATATTACTTGTGTATTTTAATAAATTCGTCATTAGATTAAATTTCATCCTTTCTTGTGTACCCCAAATTTGTTCAAAATAAATATTAAAGGCTAAAATTATTTGAATTAGGAAAAAACTTAAGTATAGTTCTTTACATGTTATACGTTAGATATCATAATTATATTTAACCATTCTATTTTAAGAACAAATGAGTTCCATAGGAAAATGTTGTGAATGCAGCTCTTCATATCTTTTATTCTCTTGCTAGTACTTACTATGGACAAACTTGTAATAAGAAAATCACACAGACCACAAGATTCTTTTTATTTATTTATCCAAAATGTATCTTCTTACTGACGTCCACAAAAATATATCCTAGAGCTGCCATTGTTGGAAATGTTTCTTTTTCAACTCCATGTGCACAATAAAGAAATTTAGGTAGGTGCTAAGAATGTAAAATGTGTTGTTGTTGTTGATGTATAAAGTCAAAACAATATATTGGTGAAAGCAACAACGGCTAGTTTTTTGTGGTACCATGGTCCATCGTTTTGAACCACAATGGTGGAGGGGCCTATATTGTCGAATAGTTGTTGCAGGTGGTGTTTTTGTAGTGTTGTATTCAATATTCGTTGGTTTTAAGTGGTGTTACATGTATCGGATATATACATGTATCCGCCATTTCACATGGGAATGGACCCCACACTTGTACGACCCACTCCATGTGAAAGGGTGAATACATGATAAAGTGAAAACAATAATATTGGTGAAAGCAATGGCTGATTTTTTGTTATACCATGATTTTGAATCACAACTGCTATTGTTGAATAGTTGTGGCAGGTGGTGCTTCTGTAGTGGCACATTCATTATTTGTCAGTTTGAGATGGTATTTCAAATATCAGAGAAATGCATGTATCTATCCTTTCATATGGGAGTGGCCCCCACATTTGTAGGACCCACGCTATGTGAAAGGGTCAATACAAGATAAATTTTCTCGGTTTGGTAGGCTAAGGAGGCTATCTGTTAAGTTAATGGGTATGGGGTTTTTACCCTTTTGATATTGATCAACAACCTCCATTTACACAATTCCCACTTCTCAGTGCCCTTGCAGATCCTCATTTATTCCTTACTTAAACGTGGCATCATAAAGTGTCATCTCATGATATTTCCACTTTCAAAATGACTATTACTATAGCAATTTTCACAACTTTTGTCATAACTCGCCCACATAGCGAGTCATGAGGTCAATTATCAACGGTGAACAAAAAACTATGGGTCTACATAAGTTTACAACTCATTGCGTATGATGCACTAGAATTATTGACTTATTGTTCCACTTTAAGGGTCAATTTTCATGTATATGGAAACATAATTACTTCAAGCAAATTAGTTGGAGGTTTGTGCCTCCATTTTGAGACACACTAATCCATTCCATATTGGAAACCTGATTAGAAACACTCATATCAGTGGGTTTATAATATAAAAATGTATAAAGTTTACACATTTTTACCTAAAAATGATTCACATCAGTGAGTGTATAATTATATAAATTTACAAATTTGCTAAAGTATTGACAATATTCATTTTGTAATTAGTTTTAGTTTTTTATTTTTATTTATGTATCCCAAGAATGAAAGAAGAGAGTGGACGGTAATTGTTTTATGTGAGGAAAAAAAACCATTAAAAAAACCAAGAAAAATTGATATCTAATGAAATGTTAGGTGTTTTGAAAAATGGGTATGTAAAATAGAAAAAGTAAATTCTTATACTAAAATAGACCATAAAATTTGCACGAATTTTGAGAATTTTGTCATTGGGTAATATATTGTCTTTATTCTTAATATGCACACTAAAAATTAAGTTAATCAAATGTTATTTACTATTTGATCAATAAATTTATCTTTTACTTGTAATTTTAAAATTAGAAAATACTTGAAATTTTAACAAAAGTTATGGTGAGATAGTTATTAATCTTTGACTAGTTTGATATTTTGTAAGTAATGGAGAGTATAACATTAATACGTAATCCAATGGTTGATTTGTCAAAATACTTATTTAATAAAAAATTATGTAGTACTATAATAACACAAATAGGCTCTTCATCTATAACTTAAACCTAACACACACACACACACACACACACACACACACACACACACACATATATATAGATGGGTTCAAGTTATACCTTTTTTAGCCATAAATTTCCTAAAGATCTAACGGTCAAAAAAATAGTATTAAATGCTAATTGATTTACACATTATTCACTTAATTAATAGCAATTTTGTTTCTCTCTCCATACTTATTGTTTAAAACTTCTCTAGTTTCTCATAAATCTCTCTCGCAAAACACACATACACAAACAGGGCTGCCCTTTATGAAAACACCTAAATCAGATCTCATACATGACTCTCACAAAGTGGTTGCAGTGGATGACACGCCCTAGATCTGGGCTCTTATAGTTAAAAAAAAAAATTAAAAAAAATAAAATTAAATTAAAAAAAAAAAACTAGTCAATTGATTTAGATGGTTTACCTTTCCGTCAAGGCGTGAACCAAGGGTGGAGCTAGGGAGTAAGGGGTTTCATTTGCCCCCAGCCCCACCGAAATCCCGGTATACGTTAATGTTCTCTCTCTCTCTCTTTTGTTATCTATTTTTGATGTGTTATTTTGTATATATTTCTTTTATATACCAATCAAGTTTTAATGAAAAAAAAAAATAGAAAGAAAATCTTATGAAGGTCTACATTTTCCTTTAATGGTTTTTCATAAAAGGGCAACCATGTTTGTGTATGTGTGTTTTGCGAGAGAGATTTATGAGAAACTAGAGAAGTTTTAAACAAAAAGTATGGAGAGAGAAACAAAACTGCTATTAGTTAAGTGAATAATGTGTAAATCAATTAGCATTTAATGCGATTTTTTTGACCGTTAGATCTTTAGGAAATCTATGACTTAAAAAATGTGTAACTCTTGTAGGGGTGTAACTCTTGTAGAGTTACACCTGGTGTAACTCTAAGTAATGTTATACCACCCAATAACTTGTTATTGAATTAATATTTTGAAAATCAAATCGTTGAATTACATGTTCTATATGTTTTTAAGATGTATGTTCATATCAATCGGATGCTATTTACCATTTGATCTATAAACTCACATTTTATGCATTATTTTAAACTATAAAAATTTGAATTTTAATAATTGATTGATAACATGGATATTAATTTTTGATCACCTTGAAATTTTGCAAGTATAAAGAATACACAAAGATAATGTAATCTAACAGTGGATTTGTCAATATTCGCATCCAATTAAAAAATATTAAGTGGTGTAATATTGCTTAGAGTTATACTAGGTATAACTTGAACCCAACCCTATATATATACACACACACACACACATACATATATATGCATATAAATATACATATACATATACATATACATATACATATACATATACACACATATTTACACATATATATGTGTGTATATTACCTGTGTATTTTAATAAGTTCATCATTAGATTAAATTTTACGCTTTCTTATGTACCCCAAATTTGTTCAAAATAAATATTAAAAGATAAAATTATTTAAATAGGGGAAAAACTTAAGTATAGTTATTTACGTGTTATACCTTAGATATTGTAATTATATTTAACCATTCAATTTTAAGAACAAATGAGTTCCATATTTTTTAAACGAATTTCTAGTAAACAAGAAAAAGAGAAATGGGGAACAACAGAGTAGGTGAATAGGTAACTGGTAGGTGGGTAGGTGCTGGTGTTGTTGATTGTGAGTATGCAGATCTATTAATTATGTTGTGGGCCATTGGTGTAGAGTTTGGAAGTGTTTCTTCTTCTACTCCGTGGGCACAATAAAGAAATTTATGTAGGTGCTAAGAATGTAAAATGGGTTGTTGTTGTCTATGTATAAAGTCAAAACAATAATATTGGTGAAAGCAACAATGGCTAATTTTTTGTGGTACCATGGTCCATGGTTTTGAACCACAGCGGTGGAGGGGCTTATATCTACTGTTGAATAGTTGTGGCAAGTGGTGCTTCTACAATGGTGTATTCAATATTCGTCGGTTTTAGGTGGTATTCCATGTATCAGATATATAAATGTATCTGTCATTTCACATGGGAGTGAACCCCACACTTGTAGGACCCACTCCATGTGAAAGGTTGAGTACATGATAAAGAAAAAATAATAATATTGATGAAAGCAACGGCTGATTTTTTGTTATACCATGGTTTTGAATCACAAGTACTATTGTTGAATATTTGTGGCAGGAGGTGCTTTTGCAGTGGTGTATTCATTGTTTGTTGGTTTGACATGGTATTTGTTTGTTCATTTAGACTCTTGTACACTCAAATTGTTCAACCTAATTAATTAACCAAGTTGATACTTAGGTTAATTATGAGATCTAGGTTAAACACATACAATCATATTACTTAGTGCGGAAAAATAAAGAAGGCAAGTAATATGATTACCCAAGAAAACCAATGAAACTAACTGTTTCAAGATTATTAAAAAAAAAAAAAAAAAAAAAAAAAAAAAAAAAACTGGAGAGGATTTAACCTAATCTATCATTAAGGCAACAAATTCACTACGATAGTGTGGAAGTTTTACAATAGATTTTCTTCCTAAAATCTAAAGCTGCCTCTTGTAGTACTTACACGACCACATGCAGCTTTGAATCCACAAACTCTTTTATCTGAATTTGTCGCACACAAACACCCACGTTTGTGACTTTGAGATCCCACTCAAAGCTTTAAATCATCAACTATGTATGATCTTGTAGCAATAACTTCAAATTTACCAGTTCTAATAACGTGAAGATGGAATTCCGATAGTGACATTGAAAGGAGAAGACATAGTACCTTTTAGATATCAAATGAGCACCTCTAAAGTCTTAACTAAACGTGCAACTTTCCTTTATCTTGTATTCTGACTTGTAACACATTAAGCATTGTCTCATACCTATAGACTTATGAATCTATATCTAGACAAGTTTGTGTTCACGGTTTGCCAATTGTTTTAAACTTTTAGAACCTAACAATCTCCCCTTTTGGCAATCTATGACAAAACTTACGTACAAAATGAAATGCTCAAATACAAGAACAACCCAATTACAATAGAATGCCCAAATACATCACAAATCCCAATGTAATACTTCTAATCCAAAAGTTGCAAGAAGAGGTAGAAGGTCTTGATCGAAATGTATCTGTCTTTCCTAAAACACTAAAAGAACACATTACCGCATGTGTGGAAATAAAGACAGATAAACAATATGAAACACAATATAAAATCAAAAGCAAACTAACTCTCCCCCTAAGTTAGATACATAAAAAAATTTATTTTCTCCCCCTTTCAAAAACAATTTCATCTCCCCTAAATAAAAACTGCTGAAAACCTTTTCCAAAATTTCATTTGTTTCTCCCTCTTTTTCAACAAGCATCAAGATAGCTTTCAAATAACTTTTAGACTTACATTTTCCGAAACACTCAATCAAATAGATATTAGACAAGAAAGATGAATTTGAAATAAAAGATCTTCTCATGCTGCTTGTAGCCTTGACAATAGGGGTCAATGGATCACACGGCAAAGATTAAACCTAATCAGAGCGTGCCCTCTCTGATACCACTTGTTGGGTTAAAATGAATTGACCCCTTGCAAATTGATTAATTACCTAAGTTAATTAATTAGTCAAATTACATGCAATAGCGTGGTAGTACAAACAAATCACCAACTAACTAAATGCAGCGGAAAATAAATTTGACACAGGTGATTTGTTTATGAATGTGAAAACCACCGTGGCAAAACCCCACCAGGTGAATTTAAGGTCACCACTCCCGAGTATCCACTATTATTAATCACAAGTGGTACAAGTATAAGGAATCTTACCAAACCCTTTGGCCTATCCTGAAATACCAACCTATAGTTGAACCCTTACCCCAATACCCAATTGGGTTTGTATTGTAGTGGTAATCTCTCCACTTAATGCACGAATACTAATACGTGACTAACCAATGATATATGGATCCCAATACATGACTAACTCCACCAACTTGAAGAAGATGTTGGTTGCAAAGTTCTTCAGTTCATCAACAATGAAGATCAGAAGCTTCTTGGTCACAAAACCCTTGGCGTAAAGACGTAGTAGCTTCTTCAAAGAGAATAATGAACTAGGTCACTTTTTGCATATGTTTTCCTTGTATGACGGCTTTTAAAATAAACCTTACACATGTCTAGGGTTGTGAGAAAAGAAACCCTACACATACATGTCAGTTAGGGCCAAAAAATAGATCTGAAAATTCTGATTTCGTAGATCTCAATAGATTACAGCTTGTGTCGAGTTTCAACATTAAATCTCGATAGAAAGGATTTTGTTGAGATATCTGTCGAGCTTTAATGAATAGCACTTCCTTCACTTGTTTCTTGGTCAGATTTGAATGACTTCAATACTTAATTTGAACACTTGTTTCTTGAAGTACTAAACACATCCTAGATCTACTCAATTACAAGCAAAGGACATTTTGTCAAAGGATTAGCCAATTTACATAAAATATGTCTCTAACAATAGATTATCTGATGTGGGGTGTTTTGAAAAGTGGGTATGTAAAATAGAAAAAGTAATTTCTTATAATAAAATAGACCAGAAGATTTGCACAAGTTGATATGAATTTTGAGAATTTTGTCATTGGGTTATATATTGTCTTTATTCTTAATATGAACATTAAACATTAAGTTAATCAAATGTTATTTACTATTTGATCAATAAGTTTATATTCTACTTATAATTATAAAATTAGAAAATACTTGAAATTTTAACCAAATTTATGATGAGATAGTTATTAATATTTGATTATTTTGATGTTTTGTAAGTAATGGAGAGTATAACATTAATACGTAATCCAATGATTAATTTGTCAAAATTCTTATTTAATAAAAAAGTTATGTAGTACCATAATATAACAAATAGGTACCTCATCTGTAACTTAAACATAACCCATATATATATATATATATATATATATTACATGTGTATTTTAATAAATTCATCATTAGATTAAATTTTACCCTTTCTTGTGTACCCCAAATTTGTTCAAAATAAAACAAAGCAAAATTGAAAAAATAATCAAACAAAAACATGTTAAACAAAGTAAAACATAAAAACTAGACTGACTCGAAACAAAAGCGAAACACACAGGTTATGCAAAAACAAAAACAAGAAGAGAGAAAGAGAAAAGTGATAGAATCACTTGGAGCCATTTTCCTTCCACACCTTGGAAGAACCTTTCCTTTGATTGAATCCTTGAACCGGTGGTGAGGGGGAAGAATTAAAACCGTTCAAGTTCGAAAGGAACATGAGGGTTTTGAGAAGATCTCCAAGAGGAGCAAGAGAGGATTGAAGTTGATTCTGGTTCCCAGACACTATCACGCTGTTGCTCTGTTGAGTGGCTAGCCACTTATAGCAATTTGGTCAAGTATGACTAGTAACTCCACAATGATGACAGAGATGCTGCTTCTTTTGTTTAGGCTTTTGAGAGTTAGCCTTCTTCGCCTTAGGGTTCTTAGCTTCCTTCTTATTTTGCTTAGGGGGTGCTCCTAAGATAGATTTACCCTTGTCTATGTTCTCACTAGCTAAATCAGTTTTAATATCATTGTTCTCAATTTCAACATTATTAGCTGGAGGAACAAAAACAGTAGTACTAGTTGAAACAATATTAGAGGAAGAGAAACTATACCCTAAACCTGTTCGATCAGAAGCAAATTTCTGAAGACTGAGCATCTCATCAAGCTTTGCACTTGAAGTCCTCTCCAATTGAGCTCTGACTTGAAACAGCTCCACTTCAAACTTCTTAGTCTTCTCAGCCAAGAAATTGTTCTCGAACCTCAGTGTTCTAATAGTCTAATTAGCCTCATCAAACTTTGTAGAAAGCTCTTCACGATCAAGTTCCACATCACTTAGCTTCTTGGTGGTCAGCTTATAAATTTTCTCATGTTTCTCAAAAATCTTGTATAATTTCTCATAGGCTGTATGGATCATCTTGATCATCCATCTTCTTAAACTTGGACTCCACCCATTCCTCTTCTTCATCCATATCTTCAACAATCCCATTAGTAGGATTAACAGTGGTAGTGAAGGCATTCAAAATTCCGTCATCCTCATCGTCGGAATCATCCTCAGGCTCGGTATCGCTCAAAGTAGTAGCAAGTGCCTTGCTCTTCCCAATGCTCTTGAGATATGTAGGACACTCCTGTTTCATGTGACCGAAACCTTGACACCCAAAGCACTTAGGTCCTGTGGGAACAGTGCACTGACCACCATCCTTAGCATCCTTCTTCCCTTTGTCTTAGCTCTTAAACTAAGAAGAATTGGATTGCCTGTGGTCCTTGTCAAAGCCCTTTCCATTGGCATTCTTCATAAACTTCTTGAACTGCCTGGTGATGTAGGACCTCATCGTAGAATCTTCATCATCTGAAGATTCATTTGTCTCACTGCTCTTGGCCTTCAGTGCCATGCTCTTGCCTTTACCCTTCTTGCCAATCCTAGTCAACCCTAGCTCGTAGGTCTGCAAATTACCAACCAGCTCAGTCAAAGGAATCTTGTCAATATTCTTTGATTCTTCCACTACAACAAAATGTATTTTTAGTGACGAAAATTAGTGAGGAAATATTTTTCGTTGCTAAAAATACAGCTTTAGTGACAAAATATGAATTTCGTCACTAATAATGAAAAATATTATAACATATAGCCATGAAAAATAAATTTCGTTGCTATTGTGATTTGAAAAATGGGCACCAATGGAGGGAAACTTTGGCGCGAGTTTAATTAATCTATAGTGACGAAATATTTCGTCGCTAAAAGTTGAAAGTTTTAGTGGCGAAATATTTCGTCATTGTAGGTATTGTTGTGGATAGTATTAGTGACGAAAATCCTTTCGTCGCTATAAGGAAGAATTAGCGACGAAAAATATTCGTCACTAAAAATAATCATGGTTTTTCATTTCACAGTTTTAGCGACGAAATCACAATTCGTCACTAAAAGTATGCTACAACGATGAAATTTGAATTTCATCGCTAAAAATCTTAACAAAATATGGTTTCTTTACTAACGAAATTAAAATTCGTCACTAAAAGTGTAACAAATTCTAGCTCCTTTTGTGACAAAACCAAAATTTGTCGCTAGAAGTGGGCAATAGCGACAAAAACATTTCGTCACTAAAGACCACTATAAATACTTCCAAACTAGCCCACTCATCGTTCGGAGCCATTCTTCTAGAGTTTTCAGTCAAAAAAAAAAAAAAATACCAAAACAAAAAAAAGACCACTCACCGATACTTGTGATGAACCGTCGCCGATAACCCCATTTTCGTAGCCGATAACCCCACTCACCATCGCCGATATCCCAACTGTTGCCAATAACCCAAATGAACCTTCTAACCCTTCGCATTCCGCTATTGATTATCCTTCCGACCCTTCGCATTCGCCGATCTCCGGCCTTTTGCCTTCCCCGAGCTCCGACCCTTCGCATTCCGATCTCTGACCCTTCACCTTCTGAGCATCGACCCTTCGCCTTATAAGCTTCGACCCTTTGCCTTCCCGGAATTCGAACTTCGACCCTTCACCGATCCAGCTTCCGAGGTTCGTTTCCCATTTCTTCTTTCTGGCTTACAAATAATTTTATTTTATTTTTTATTTTTATTTTTATATTTTATAAACCCTTATCTGTGTAAGTAAAAATATATGGCTTATGTAAGCTCTCAAACTATTTAAATTCTTCTCACTTACTCTAGAAATTGTTATAGAAAATAGTTATTTAGGTGCTTTTTTGGTTGTTCAGTAGCTTTGTTGGTTTGTTGTGTAAAAGTTAGAATGTGCTTTAAAATGCCGATCAAATAGTATTTCTAAAGGTTTCTATCACTGTATTATATTTATATATTTTCAGGCTGTACCACAAGAACCTTTATATATTTCTAAAGGTTTCGAAGGAGGAAAAGGTTGAGATTGAACATGCATTTAATACCAATTGGTATGATTCACATATTATTAGTGAATAGAAATGGGTGTGTTTGTTAGTATAACATTAATAGGGTGTCCTGCTACAGTAGAACTTTTACTGTGCCTTAGACCAGGTGCATGGTTGAATGATGAGGTAATTATTGGTGATGCATTTATACATTTGTGTCAATAGTATGTCTGGAAGTGTAGTTTCTTGATACATAGGCGCCTTCTCTTGGAGGTCATAAATGTGTACCTTGAGTTGGTGAGAGAGAGGGAAAAGCGGGAGCCGCAGAAGTTTTATAAACCCATATCTGTGTAAGCTCTCAAATTGTTTTCTGTAAGCTTTTAACATCATTAACTGAACCTGTCCAACCCCAAACTATTTGGCTTATGTAGTAGGATATCTTTTGAAAAGCGACTAACTTTTATATGAAGGTTTTCCCTTGCTTTTCAAATGGCAGTTAATTTAATAATTCCCTAAATCATTCTAGCTTAACTTTTAATTATTTGGATTTTATTGATGGGTTTGGTAATGCATGCTTCGTTAACTAATTAAATCATAATAGGTCCTCTAAGCATGTAAAAATTTTTCCATCCCCTTTGTAATGCAAAATTTAGTTTCATTCAGCACTAGGTAGAAAGTGATTGTTCATGGTTTCTAACACATCAGATGTTTTGATAGGTTTTCAAGAGCGGCCCTCTTTTCATATCTTCAAAAGGCCGGTAAAGAAATATTAGTAAGTTGTGAGTTTGTGTAGTAATTTATGAGACGATCATTTTCAAGACTAAAGTACTTATAAATTTAACTTTTTTTTTTTGCAGGCTAAATACACATTGTTTGCAATAACTTTGGATTTTCTTTGAAAGTTGTAAGCTTAACTTAAGCAAAGTAAGTAAATTTTAGTTAAAAACTTATAAAACTCTATACTTGTGATGTTTGTGATTGGATTTGTGGTGGGTTGTTGTGTTGGAGCAAGCGGGTCGCTTGGTGTTATAAGGTGGTTTAAACTAATATTGGGAGTGTTTTTTATTTCTTGCAAATGTGAATTAGTATTGTTGATTAAATATGATGAATAGTATTTTATTTGATTTCAATACTTGTAAAACTCTATACTTGTGATGTTGGAAATTGATTTTGTGGTGGTATGTTGTGTTAGAGCAAGCGGGTGACTTGCATGGTGTTATAAGGTGGATTAAACTAATATTGGAAGTGTTTTTCATTTCTTGGAAATGTGAATGAATATTGTTGTTTAGATGTGATGAATAGTATTTTATTTGATTTAAATATTTGTAAGCATTATAGTTGTGATGTTTGTGATTGGTTTTGTGGTGGGTTGTTATGTTGGAGCAAGCGGGTGGCTTGCATGGTGTTATAAGGTGGTTTAAATACATATTGAGAGTGTTTTTCATTTCTTGCAAATGTGAATAAGTATAGTTGATTAGATGTGATGAATAGTATTTCATTTTATTTCAATACTTGTAAGCATTATAGTTGTGATATTTGTGATTTGTTTTGTGGTGGGTTGTGTTGGAGCAAGCGGGTGGCTTGCATGGTGTTATAAGATGGTTTAAACTAATATTGGGAGTTTAAATTAATTTATTGGTGTGGCTACTCTTAATGCATTGTTAGAAATGTTTCTTATAACATAGTTAATGTTTTTATTTTACGATTTTAATGTAGTATTGTTTTTATATTTGTGTAGATTTCTTATTGGTGGGTATTAGGGGATTTACTTTTGGCATTACTTGAAGACATATGAGGACATCTTCCGTTAGTTCTAATTATATTATGCTACCCTTTTTGTATTGTTATAAAATATCTTGAGTTATTGTATGTATTGCAAACAATTATTGTATGGAAGGAGTTTGAATTAGATACTTGTTTTATTTTTTACTTGTGGAATATATGGATCTTTTTTATAAATGTGTTGTTGAAATAAATGTATTATTCAAATGTGATGTTTTAATAATGTAATAACAGGTTACAGGTTAATATCAAAGCTATGAAAAAAATAAAAACAGAAAATAAGTTTTAGCGACAAATTTTTTCTTCACAAATATAGCAACAAAAAATTGTTTTAGTGACGAAATATTTCGCCACTAAATGTAGCAAATTTTTGTAAGAAATGGTTTTAGTGGTGAAAATTTTCATCGCTATATGTGTTTGGATTTTCTTTAAAATAGTTTTAGTGACAAAATTTTTCTTCACTATATGTACCCGAACATAGTTTTAGTGACGAAATTATTCGTCACTAAATATGATTTAATAAACTAAAGTGTTTTTAGTGACAAAATATTTTCGTCACTAAATAATGTTTTTAGCGAGGAAAACATTTAGTGATGAAACATTTTCGTCACTAAAAGTTTTTTTTTTTTTAAATCAAATCGGATTTTTAGTAACAAAATTTTTTGTTGCCAGGACTTTTAGTGACGGGGTTTCAGTGACGAAATGAGTTTCGTCACTAAAAGTCCAATTTCGTCACTAAAGATCCTTAGTAACGAAAAACTGGACTTTTAGTGACGAATTTTTCATCACTGAAAATACATTCTGTTGTAGTATTCTATTGTCGTGATCTTGGCATGGAATCTCTCGGGCAGAGATCTGAACACCTTTCTCACAATCTTGGGTTCAGGAATGGTTTCCCCAAGATTGAACGTTGAGTTTACTAAGTCTTTGAGCTCGGCATAGAACTCATCGAATGACTTATCCTCCTCCATCTTAATCTCTTCGAAACTTGTAGTGAGCCTCTGTAACTTTGAATCCTTGACAGCCTTTGTTCCCTCATAGGTTGCCTGGAGAATGATCCAAACCTCCTTGGCAGTTTCAGTTGAGGATATCTTCTTAAATTCCTCATTGGTGACCGCACTGAATAGAGCATTCAATGCCCTGCTGTTGAAGTTTGCCGCCTTAATCTTGGCATCATCCCAATCTATCGGCGCTTCCTTTGGCTTGGTCCAGCCTATCTCAACAGCCTACCACACTTTCTCATCTAAAGACTGCAAGAAAGTTCTCATGCGTACTTTCTAGTATACATAGTTAGTGCCATCAAATAAAGGAGGTATAATTAATGACTGTCCTCTATCCATGACAAACAGGGGTCAATGGATCAAACATAACAAAGATTAAACCTAATCAGAGTGTGCCCGCTTTGATACCACTTGATAGGCCAAAAACGAATTTACCCCTTATGATAAATTAACCAATTAATTTAGCCAAGTTGATTAATTAAGTTAATTAACATGCAAACACGTGGTAGCACAAACAAATCATCAATAAACTAAGTATGCAGCAGAAAATAAATTTGATACGGTGATTTGTTTACGAATGGAGAAAACCTACATGGCAAAAACCCCACAGGGTGATTTTCAAGTCACCACTCCCAAAATTCCACTATTATCACAACAAGCGGTTACAAGTAAAGGAATCCCAGTACCATATACCAACCTACAGTTGAACCCTTTCCCCCAATACTCCATTGGACTTGTTCTGTAGAAACAATTTCTCCTTTCGATGCACGGCTCCCAAGTACATGACTAACCAATTGTGCGGATTCCAGTACGCGACTTCAATCAACAACTAGAGAAGGTTGTTGGCTGCAAAATTTTTCAGTTCATCCACACGATGAAGATTAAGAAGATACTTGGTCACAAAACCCTATGGTGCACAAATACAACAACTTCTTCAGAAGAGATGAACTAGGGCAAAACTTTGTCTCCAGTCACAATTTGCTTGAACAAACTTTTCTCAAAGCTTGTGCAACTTGTGAACACTTTGATGGCCCTTAAAATAATCTTTTTATATGTTTAGGGTTAGGAGAAAAGAAATCCCAAAAACACAATTGAATCATATACCAACCTACAGTTGAACCCTTACCCCCAATACCCAATTGGATTTGTTCTGTAGTGAGAATTTCTCCTTTCGATGCACGGCTCCCAAGTACATGACTAACTAATTGTGCGGATCCCAGTACGCGACTTCAATCAACAACTAGAGAAGGTTGTTGGCTGCAAAGTTTTTCAGTTCATCCACACGATGAAGATTAAGAAGATACTTGGTCACAAAACTCTACGGTGCACAAACACAACAACTTCTTCAGAAGAGATGAACTAGGACAAAACTTTGTCTCCAGTCACAATTTGCTTGAACAAACTTTTCTCAAAACTTGTGCAACTTGTGAACACTTTGACGGCCCTTAAAATAATCTTTTTATATGTCTAGGGTTAGGAGAAAAGAAGTCCCAAAGACACATTCATGGATTCTAAGAAAACAGATCAGAATTTCTGATTCTTTCTTAAACCTTGACATATAGGAGGTGTCGAGCAGCTGTCGAGCACACGGGCTAAACAGCTTCTTAAACTTCGACACATGCTAGCTGTCGAGTTTTAATGAACTTGCACTTCTTAGCTTGTTTCTTGGACAAACTTGATGACTTCAACACTTGATCTTAAAACACAGTTTCTTGAAGTATTAAAAATACCTAGATCTACTCAATTACAAGTAAAGTGAGTTTTTTCAAATGATTAGTCAATTACATAAAATAGTGACATATGTTCTTCACAAGTAAATCACATATGTCCTAACAATAAAAATAACTTAAAAGTTGTTATTATTACTACTATTTATCATAAATTGAAATTTATCATCTACTCATTAAAATATTTATCATAAAAAAGTTCCATCTTGTAACCTACTTAGTCGGGATTGTGTCTCTAGCTCACCCCATGTGGGTGAGTTTATGTTCAATTAGTCAGACTGATTTGATACGCAACAATTTTAAGTGAGCTATTTTTATTTAAATAATTTTTATTTCACTTTTTATATCATAAATTGTTTATTTAAAATTCATTCTTTCTTATTCTTTGATGAGTAAGATTGCAAACAACTTAAGTATTTGTATTTTTGATGTTTTGTTAAGATTCACCTTTTCATTTGATAGAATAACTAAACGAGTCGAAATTATCTGTCTCAACTTAAATACTCTACTCTATACTCTATCAAACAAATCAAGCCATGTGGAAATTATTTATTAAACACAAGCGGAAGGGTTAAATGGAGTCAATCTCCTCAGCCTCCCAACTCACGTTCCAAACCAAAATAAATAAATAAATAAATAATCACAACTGACGCCTGACAGCACCACCATCAAAATATCCAACCACAATTGAATTCCACTAGCAAAGTCACTACTAGAGAAGACGACGAGAATGAATCTCGTCAACCACTAACTCCTGTTTCAGTACACCCAAGAAAAATCACTGGACCACCACCCATGGTGGTGCGTAACAAAGGTACCTACACTGGATTCCTTTAAACTTTATTTTTCTTGACTTATGATCAAGTTATCATTGAACTTTTTCCTTAGTAAAATATATATTACGTTAACCCCTTGGGCCTGGACAACACTAATCAAACTTGAAAGGAAACAGTAATTATTGGATTATTATTTGATTTTAGTTGATGAGAGCTGATGAATTGGCTCAATAGAACTTGAAGTGGGTAGAAAACAGGTTCGTTGTATTATTGAATTGGACTAGTGAACCATATTTTGAAAGACTATTACAATTTGAATTATAGTCAATTGTGGTACCTTTGTTTTATATTGACAAGTGGTTAATGATTATAAAGTTGCATTGTACTCTAAGTTCTAGGCTTCTGGGACAGTATTATTTGCAAGTTAAAGAAAGGAAAAAGAAAAACAAAAGGGGGTTTGAGATATTTTAAGGACAGTTCCCTTCTAGCAAATGTACATTTAGAGATTATGATTTCATAATAAGCAGTATGTTCATGGGGAACTCAACTCTTCAATGAGTTTAGCCCAAGCATCATCTACAGGTTAAAGGTGAATAAAATTTTGCTTAATCGTGAAGATAATTTATATGATTAAGATAGACATTCTACGACAAACCTTATATAAATGCTTAGTTGATTTTTATGGAGACTTTAGAAATTTATATTTTACAATTTTGAGGAAGGAAAGTCTACACATATGTTGTGAAATAGTTTTGAACTTATATTTAAGTGGAAGCAATATACAACTTAATGGGATGTTAGAGCATAGCGATTTATGGTAAACATTGATTGTGCATTTTCTTTCATCATAACCTTGGAGGCTTCTTCATTGTTCAAAATTATTAGAGATTATTTATTGAAGAAATATCATTTTTTACTAGATTTACTAGAAGAGGTAGGTTTTGAAAATTTTATTCACAATGGACGTAACTTTTAGAGCTATTTGGGTTATAATGATAGTTAATTTGAAAGGGATTTTTTGTATTTTAGTTGCTCTTGAACTATGGGGATGAGTAAAAAATTGTATAGATCAATACAATTATGGAATTAGAGTTGCGCAATGGAAGCATGATATATTGATTTAGCTTGGGATGAATTCAAAGGACGGAATTCTTATAAGTGGGGGAGAATGTAATACCTATGAGAGAGAGAGAGAGAGAGAGAGAGAGAGAGAGAGAGTTTAAAGGGGGGTATTTAAGTAAATATTTTGTGGGGTCAATTTTATAATTAATATTATTAAGGGAGTGTTAGAAAATTAGGAAAACCCTAGTTATATATAAGCTAATCAAGTTAGTGTATAATTATAGATATTTTTAAAGGACGACTTCTCAATATATTCATGTAGAAAAGGATTTGATGGCACACTTAAGGTAAGAGCTTAAGAAATCTCATCATTCGTTAAATCTAAGATTTATATAAAATTAGAATATTATAGGTGGGTATTTTTGGCCAGTAGTGAGACTATCTAAATATCCAATGAGTTTTATGATGTAAACAAAGAATGATTTAGATTATATTTTTGTGTAATTTGGACACTAAATACCTGTTACTGTCTTGGTAATTTAATATTTTTTCTACGCCCATTGTTGCTTTTAAGTGTAGATAAAATTGCTGATTTTTAGGCATGGTAGGTTTGGTTTCTACACAGGTTTCTCTTTAAAAAGTTGTACCAAAGTGTTAAATTGGTTAAATAGAAAAAGTCTACTAGGGTAGGCTTGAAGTCTGACAAGCAATCAGATGTAACAAAAACAAACAAAAAAAAAGAAAAAGAAAAAGAAAAAGGGAAGGTACATTTGTATAGAAGAAGTTGAGTCCATGTGGTGTTCATTTACAATTGACTTTTGACCCTATATGGGTATATGTATACTATAGGCTTTATTCCTAGGGAACTATTAGTGGCTGAAAGTAAAGAAAAAAAAAAAAAAGTCCAATTAATGTATGTATGCCCCTTGAGGCATACATTAACCATCCATAATAGGAAACTTTGTATGAAAAATTGAAAAAATGGTCTAATCAGTTAGTTACTTTTTTTATTTTTTTATTTTTTCATAAAAAATTTCTTAAAATAGTTTACTAATATATGCCCTTAGGGCATACATTAGTAAAACCCAAAAAGAAAAATATATTATTATTATTATTGATGGTTCCAAAATATGGATAGGCCCTCTGTGATGCTATTTTGTCCTTTATGAGAAGAGTTAATAATGGGAAATCATCGGATATTTTTAGCAATTTCTTGGTCAGGTACTTTTATAAGTTTTTTTTTTTTTTTTTTTGATTAAAAAGTAAATGGTACCTAAAAAAAATTGTTTTAGATGATATTTTAGGATTTTAGAAGAAGTGTTCAAGAGAAATTCTTTTGTGGTGAGCTAGTTGGGATAAGTAACTTTATCCTAATTGGTTTTATTTTGCTTATTCATTGGTACTGAAACTACTTCTATCTGGGGCATCATGAGCCTATCATGTTTCTAGACCCAGCTAATGGGGTATACACATTAGTACGAAACTAGTTTCTTTTGAATCTAATGCCTAGTCACCGGGATGTAGCGTGACTATAGTCATAGATTTATAAGATTGTTATGAATGTGAATATGTTTGAATTTATGAATTATTTTAAGTCTATGAAACTTTTTTAGTTTATTATTGAAAACCCATAGTATATTATAACTTTGGCATATATGAAATATTTTGATCTCATAAATTTATATTATTTTGTCAATCTATATATTTGTTTCAACTAGTTCGGTATTTGGTTACTTATTGAGTTGTAAATTCAACCCCCTCTTTCCCCTCTAGATTCAAATTATGAAGAATAGCAATTTTTGAGACTTTTTCTGAGGGTGTACGCTTGAATGGAGATTAGGAATTTTTGAAATAAGATGATCTTGTAATAATTAGTATATCTTTTGTTTAACGGTCATAAGGTTTGGATTGCAGTTTCTATTAGTACTTTGGAGATCTTTTGACAACTGCATTATTGAGGATGATTGTGGATTTATTGATGGAATTTTATTTGAGGATAATTTTTAGTTGCTAAGAAGGTCTTGCACCTTTGTAGGGTGAAAACTTTATAAAAGTGCAGCCGTTGTCATGTGTCTATCTGTATTGTTGGGTTCGGGGCGTGATAGCTTCCATAAGCAAAGTGATTGGAAAAATCAAATTTAGAATAATAGGGTTAGCATTACATTTCAAAAGAAAGGGAGTGATTGATTCTTAGCACAAAATTCCCAATAATATGAATATTAAATTGAGTGGGCCCAACACGTAGAAATTTAAATGGGAGGTAAGGTGGATACAGGGGATTGAACTTAGGATACCTTTCTCTAATACTATATTAAATTACTGATTCACTCAAAAGTTTAAGCTATTAGAAGATGATAAATATATTCATTTATTTAATCTAACATCACGAATGTCACAAGAGTATATATTCTCAAGTGAAGGGGGAATTAACATTGCAAATACAAATACAGTGCTTTCTTTACTACTAGTACTTTCTTTTAAACTAATGCCTTTAGTATATCCATTAACCTTTCTCGTATAATGGTAGAAGACTTTCAAATCATTCGTATGAGAGAGAGAGAGAGAGAGAGAGAGAGAATATAATAGTTCAAGCACGTACATTTGCATGTCTTATAGTAAGCTATTAGTATTTTGATTCAGTTGGAAGCAGCAAAGGCTGAAATCCATGTTGAAGACTTGCTTGCCAAACTTTCTCAATGTTGGACATTGTGTAACCGCACTCGTGTTCACTCCATCCTTCCAAAGCATGCACAATCCCAGCTATACGCCAAGCACTCATCGCTCTTCTTGGCAACCAATTCTACCACCAATTCAAAATACAGACTCTTGTAAACGAGAAGAAGAAAAAAAAAAAAAATTGAAAAAAGTGTGCTTGCTTTGCATGTGCATTGAAAGAACCATGTTCAATTATTACTAAGCTACCCAAAGTTAAAGTTTCTTTACTATTTTGGGATAAAGTAGTGATAAATCCAAAATTAAGTTGAAATACATGAAAATTCTTAAGTATTCCCGGAGCATGGAAAAATAATGCTCATTTCTCTCACATTTATGGTAAATCTTATCATGAATGTAAGAGAAGGGAGCAACATTCTTTGTACTCTGAGAGTACCGAAGAATTACTCAAAGGACACATATATGTATATTTTGCAAATGCAAAAACTTTGGTTTATTCATGTCTTGATTTGCTTAACTATGCTCACAAATACTAATTCTTTCCTCCAGCATTACCACCCAATGGAAGAAGTTTTATTTATTTATTTATTTTATTATTTATAATAATAATAATAATTATTATTATTATTTTTTTTTGAGGAAAACTCAATGGAAGAAGTTAAATGGATTCAAAGGTTTCATTAGAAAAAGTCTTTTCAATACCGACAAAGAAGCCTTTGTTTTCTATAAATTTAGGTATTAAGATTTTCTCCATTTGAATTTGATATATTTTATTATTTATATTAAATATTACAAATCTAAAAATGTATTTAGGTACTATATCATTAATATGGTACTCTATACACTGTCAAATCTAACAAATAAAATTTTAATCATGGAATAAACTTTATTAAAGGGAAATGGAGAGGCTCGTAGATAGATCTATTAGATATGACATATACAATTTATTATAATACAAAGTGATAATTGAAGATTTTGTTGTCGCTTTTCGGTGTTTTGGTTTCTATTGAGCAATAGTGGTATTGGAAAATTCTAAAATTATTGCAAATTTTACAATTTAAAAAATATGCACAAGCTAACCTGTTTAATGCAATAATGGTACTTGTAACAGTTTTACAAGTTGACCAACTTGTAAGAATTAGATACTTTCGGAGTATAGTAAAATAGTGTTTTCTTCTTTCACATTTATGATAGACCTCACTATGAATTTAATGAGTAAGTCATTCACCGTACTCCAAGAGTACATAAGAATTACTCATCTATCCGTAACTACTATTTGATCATTAGTTTGCACGCATCATGATATATTGAAACTAGCTCAAACATAATTATATTTTCCACTTTCCACAATATATGACATGCATGCCACTTTATTTTTTCCAACTTCTCTATATTCATGTAATGGCATCAATGAAGAGACCTTGGAAGGATTCTCTACTAACCTCACAAGAGTGCATGTTCTCAAGAGACCTTGGAGTCACCATTGCTGGAGGGCTATGGTAGTAGCAGTCTTTGCGCAATTTCTTTGGTGGGAATTGTGAGAAGGGAATAAATAATGTTTCTTTGGGCGCCTTTAACTGTTCTTCCTCATCCAATCCATCTCCCACTAACCAAATCTACAAAAGTTCATAATGATTTTACTGTTTCTAAGGTTCAAAGTAGCTATATATTCTTTAACAATACAATACGAATATATTGAACTAAAACGGTAAAAATTTCATAGACTTACCTTTTGAGAATAACTTGCTGAAAATATCAAATTACTTTCAGAATTGGTGTTGAACGATTTGTTTAGCTTCAAAAACTCATCCTCTAGTATTGTAAGCACCTGAATTATGTTAGATTAAAAAAGAATTAGAACCTTGTCATGAATAATTTTTTTTTGCAACATATGCATGTAGAAAAAGAAAAGAACTCGTTCTCTCCAATGTTTTACTAATTAAGATCACAAACACATTTCCTAAGTAGTCTTGTAGTTCAATAGAATTGCCTAATTATCCTAATAAGGAAATTATAAAACCTGAATTTGAATTCCTCTCCCCCATGTATTGTAAGCAAATAAAAAAATACAAGCATGAACACCCCAAAAGTCTTACACATACATGCTTGGGACATTCCATGGAGCATGTCCTCAATCTGTTGGGAGGAAAAAAGAAGAATGTTTTTCCATTTAAAAAAAAAAACAAATAATTTGATTTCCGCTATATTTTTAAAGATATTGATCATTTTTATATATTTTGAAAACTTAAAATATTCATAAATGTGTCTAAAAATAAATTATAACTAACGATTAATATATATTAACTAATTAATTGTCATATACCCACAATGTCAGATCTTAATTTTGCAAAAAATATCGTATCATTGTGCTTCATGTCTTATCATGTTTGTGTCGATGCATTTTTTTTCCTATTTGAGGAGAAGGTAATGAAATTTTCTTTTACCATATTAGGCCAAACTGTAGTTATTTAAAATGATTGACCCATATACGTAAATAAGAATACAAATCTTCTCTCCCAACTTTGTATATTCCGTGAAGCATAAAGTGGGACATAAAATTTGTATCAAGTAAAACTTCTATGTTCTGTGAAGACTTTCATAATGTTCACTTTGTGTATCAATTAATTAGCCAGTGAAAAGTGCACCAAATTTCTTTTGCCCCGGCAAAAGTACAGAACATTGAATACCATGCTTACAAGTATGAAAGTGTTTTCCAGTGGCCGAACATCGATTTTGGCCTTTGTTTTTGTGTTGGCTTGAACAAAATAAACGTACCTTGATACCCCTTTGACATAAGGTAAAGGCCAAGGCATAAGCAACCTTGGTGAGTTTGCCTCTAAGAACCACTTGGGTTGTTCCTCTGGGAATGCTGTTTAGCAGAACAGCAACTGCCAGACTACTCCCATCTACGACCTTCACATTTAGCTTAGGGTATCTCTCAGCATAAAGTTCACCATATCTATTAAGCTCCTCTTCCTGCATCCAATGAAAAAGTATGATGATAATATGAACTGTGAAGTTTAAAAGACAACAAAAAAATGGAATATGCAGATATGTGTTCATATGGAAATGGTTTTTTTAATAATAATGATATGTTCATATGGAAATGGTTTTTTTAATAATAATGATATGTATCCTATAGACTTAAAAAAAAAAAAAAGTTGAAGGTTTTCATGTGAACACCGTTAAATTTTGGAGAATGTTAAAGTTAATACTTGTCAAGAATCTTATAACTTAACAACATTATTCAATTCGACTATCTCAATAGGAAAATTTTAGTTCAAATCCCCTCCCCGAATTAATTATATTAAGCAAAAAGTAAAAATAACATAAAGCTATACTACTAATTTTACTACAAAATATTTATAAACTGGTATAATAATAATGTGATTGGTATCATTTCGATAACATAATAAATGAAGTCTAAATTACTTTTTTTTTTTTAATTGGTAACACATTAATTTATAAGATTTATAAACTAAAATTTAAAATTATCTTTAACATCATTTTTGAAATTTCTAGGTATTTTATAAATAAAAATATATCGAAAAAATTCCGGATGCTTGGAAAAGCACATTGACTATTGGAATTGTTAGTGTGACAGAAAAGTTGGAGAAATTAAATAACAAAAAAAAAAATAATAATAATAAGGAAAGAGAATTTTGGTTGAAAATATTGATGAATATATCACCTAGAGTTGGAAACTAAATTATAGAAGAAAAAAAATTTCAAGAAAGAACTAAAACTTGCCTGATTCAAGAGACCTAAGCTTAACACTTTAGCACCTCTTTCCTCTGCTTCCAGTATGGCTTCCTCAATTAAGCTATTTATTGTCTCATTTTGATATTGCAGAAAGTACTGAATACATAAGTATTGAGAAATATAAATCACATATGATTGAAAAAAAGTAACAAATATAAGTAAACATTAAAATAACATAGAAAAATCATTCTTACTTGTATTTTATATTTTGGTATGACCCAACTTTGTATTCTGAGTTTATTAAAACGATGTCTCTCAGCAATGAAAGTACGGCCATATAACCAATTTAACATCATAGACCACAATGTCATAGGCCAAATTAATGAGAAGTACCATTTTGATGTGTAGGGTTTGGAGGCCAAAGAGGCAAAACCAAGTCTGAGATGATAGATGGACTCAGGCGTAGTTAGATGAGTGAGGTGCACTACATCTGGTAATTCTGCTTCCCTTTTGAGTGAAATTTCATATAGTTCGTCTGTAGATTTGTCCATGGTACTATATACAAAGTCATAGAGTGGCATGAACAACGAATAATTGGTACGAAATTGTGTATGATGCAGAGAGTGAAACCTGTTGTGCCAAAACCAAAACCATTACAGATAATAATATTATTATTATTAAGAATGATGATGATGGTTGAACACTCATGCTTTACAAAATCCATGAACATAAACGAGCCAAATCAAACTAAATTTTGAAATTTCATGACTGTTCATTTAATTTTATATTAAACATGAATCAAATTCAAGATCATCAACAAACTATATTAGATATTCAAACTTAATTTATTTTCTTATCAAACAAATTTTAGTTTGTTCATAAACTATTTGATTAACTTTTTATTTTTCCATATATAATAATATCACGAATAAAAGTTTCACTTATTCACAAATTTATGCTAATAAATTATATTTGATTAATAAATTATTTTTTACTTTAAATTAATAAATAAATTATAGTTGAAAATTTATTATTTAAGTTAATTGGATCGAAGTATTTCATTTACAAACTTATAAAAATTTGATTTACCATTCATGTATTGGCTAAGATTATATATAATTTTGACAACAAAATGGTTCACATTATCAATAAATTTTTTTAAAATTATATCTTATAATTAAATAATTTATTAACTCACAATCCAACATCAAATCTCTACCCAATACATATAGACATATAGTATTATATATAATTGAATTGAGTTTCCTAATGACAAGCTTATTAAAAACCACATTATTATTTTTGAGTTTGACTTATTTATTAGTTATGTTTTAAGCTTGAGAGTTTACTTTGTTTAGTAAATAAACAAATATAAACAAGCTTTTTATCAAGCTAAACCCCATGAACTCCAAATCTCTACAAATCAACCCAAGGTCAACACGCCTAGCTATCATTGCCAGCAATTGACAATGAGAGCACGGCCACGCAATTACCCACCTGACAAATACACACCATGCCACCCTAAAATCCTAAACCCACCCAATCAACCAACCCATACGTCCACAATTGAATTCATTCACATCATAACCCATACTCTGTTGCCATATGCATAATTTCCCAAGCTTACACCAGCACCACTCTTAAGCCCCAATCACTGACAATCTAGAGACTAGAGAGAGTGTGCTTGAGAGTGATGCAGTGGGAGTGAGAGGAAACGAGATTGAGAGGTTTTTTTTTTTTTTTGGTTCTTCTACTGTAGGAGCTACCGTTAGAGTTAGATTGATATAATGCTAAATTATGGATTGTGTCCAAAGTCTAAACTATTAGAAAATGATGAATTAATCATTTAATCATAATTCTAATACTTCCCTTTATGTGTGGGCTTTAAACTCCCCTTTAATAATAGGGTAGTGTTAACGGGCACTGTAAGATGTCCGTTAACAAACAATTCTATCTCAAATCATATTCTTTTATGTTAGTGGATTTTAGTTAACTCAATTAATAAAATTTCTGATGATTGAATAAGAGATCTAGGGTTCAATCCCCGCTTACACTAAGAATCGATTGGTGTCTTGATCTGATGATAAATAGCTATCATCAGGAGCGAACGTCATAGGTTGAAATTCTCTCAAAAAATATTCTTTTATGTCAGATTTTTGACCAACTTTATAAGGTATAGAGCCAAAAAAGCTAATTTTTTGAATTTCACTTGTCATTTTAGTAATATTTTCAGTCTCCTCATCAATTTATACCAATTTTTTGTTAAATAGACCCCGCGATAAATTATCCTTAACGAGTACTTTATAGTGGTGTTCGTTAACATTTTCCTTAATATAATATTGTTTTAAATTACCAATTTTTCAAAAAACTTAAACTATTAAAAAAATTAGACATGGCAAATGGGCGGGTCGGGTTAAGTTCGAGTTAGGTCAATTGGATTGTGGGTAAAAAATGGGTCATTTTAAGCGGGTTAAAAACAGGTTCAGGTCAATCGGGTTGACTCGTATTTTTCACATGATTTTTTTTTTTTTAAAAGAAAACAACATGTATTTATCATTTGGAAAGTCATGCAACAAATCACTTGATGTAAAATGCTTTACTTTGAATTCACCACTTATATCAAGAATGAACTCAGTTAAACTTATTAATACTTATTCAATAATTTTAAAATTATACAAATCCCAACATTGCTAACTAGAACAAAATAACACAAAGATAAGTAAAACAAACACACAAGTTTTATTTTTACACAATATCAACATCCTAAAATATAAATCAAAATTACAAATGACTTATTAGATAATTCATCTGACAAAGAATACTAACATATAAGAAATTTACAATCTTGAAAATTAATTTTATAATCTGTTATCAATTGTGGTTGACACTCTATGTCAATTTGAGAATATACATTAAAGTCTGATTGTTTACTTATTTATACATGATCTCTTTTATAAATATCATATCATTGTTAAGTAATATACACTCTAGAAAATATCATAATTTATTTTGAAAAGCCGTTTATTTTGGACATAAATTGTTAAAAAATAACTCTAAGCATTCATAATTTATGCAAATTTGATACTTTGGCTTCATTATTTTCACACTTATGAATGTTTCTCACACATGTCTACAATTTTAAATCTATGTTTTTAACTCTATTGTAACCAGATTATCTTAATATGTACTTTGCTATTTAATATCTAAAATTTTTTACTCATTATAAAATGCTCAACCATTTATCTTTCAATTCATTTGCATACAATTATGTAAATGTTTCAATTGTTTCCTTAAAACTCACAACAAACAACTAAACCAATATTGTCTTAATTTTATTTTTTTTACCAAAAAAAAAGTTTTAAAAAATTGTTCAGGTCAGGTCTAGTTGACCCACAAAAAATATGGGTCAAGTTACGGGTCAACCTGTTTTTGTTTCAGGTTGAAAAATTGAGTTTAAATTAGGTATTTTTCGAGTTAGGTGAAATTGGGTTAGAAATTCTGACCCATTTTACTATGTCTAAAAAAAAATAATGAATTTAGTTATTTAACTATATTCTAACAATGTCATCTTTTTAATTAGATCAATTGTCAGTTATCACACCGGTAGGTTCTAGTTTATATTAATATTTAAGGGACACATGCATCACTCACATAAATGAATGAAAGGAATAATTTGAAAACAGTCTAAAAAATATGAGGATAAAAAAAGAGGTATGAAAATGACATATTTTTAACATGGGGATTAAAATAAAGGACCAAATGTTAATTGAATCTTCTTCTTTTTTATTGTTTTTTAGTTTAAGGTTAATTCAATCATATTCCTATTCATCGGAAAAGACAAAACCATTCTTAATTAGGGAGTGGACCAAACTCTGACCAAAAAATATATAATGAACATGACAGTGAATTTAGCATATTTTGTTGTTTTAGAGGAAAATGACATGACAGTATGACATGCATTAACAATTGAACAGGAACGGTTGTGCAATTTCCCAACCCAATCATTGAGCTCGGCTGGACAAGTTTATATATATATATATATAGTTTATATATATATATATATATTATTTATATATATTTCCGGTTAATATATGTCTAGATCATACATTAATGTTTATTAAAAAAAAAAAATCATACATTCATCATTTATTTAAAAATATACTTTATATTTATAAAAAATTGAAAAATTATTAAAAAAGTTAATAACTTTTCATTTTTACATAAAATATTTTCTAAAAAACAGTTTACTAATTTATGTCTTTAGTAAAACTTTATATAATAATAATAATAATAAAATAGTACGTGGATGTGTATGCACCAAACCCCAAAATATTAGGTTTAAGGTGTAAAAGTTGTTGTTGACAGGTGTAACTTGTGTCTAGTAACGGGTGACACTGGATATGTTGTGATGTAGAAATGTGTCCAGTCTTTAGACACGTGTCCGCATTGCAACGTGTTTAGTGACATTGGCCACTAAACAAAAGTTGGACCCGTTGTTGACAAATGTGTACCACCATCAAAATGCAAGCCAAATAATAGATTATTTTCTTCTTATTTTTTTTAATATCAGATAAAATATAATTTCCTATAAATTAAAAATTAAAGTGTTCTAAGGTTATTCTTTATAACTTAAATTATATATAACGCAAAGAAACAAAACGCATTCAATTTTTCAACGAAATAGAGGACTGTTTCAAAATTGTTAATAAAAAAAAAGGAATTATTGTTGAAATTGTACTAAAAAGAATGAACATATAATCATTTAGGATATTGTATATAGAATAATAATGGACAAAGAGCATAAGGTGTAGATCTCTCTCTCTCTCTCTCTCTCTCTCTCTCTCTATATATATATATATATATATATTAATTTTCATCTAAACACAGAAGGCATGAAATTAATCAACTTGAAATGTATTTGGGTTAATTTGTGTTAGATACAGTTGATATCACACAATAATCTTTTTTGCTAGATCAAAGAGAAAATTATAAAATGAGTACAGCTAAAACACTCTCCCATTCTAAATTGTTGGTTTTTTTTTTTGTTTTTTTATTTTTATTTTATAATTTCATTTTAAGATGTTACAAAATGTAGTCCTAATTGAAAAGTGAATAAATAAATTTCATAATCTACCATTTTTACTAACTGCGTCACATTAAATAATATTCACTTAAAAGTTGAAATTTTCAAATAGAACCAACAATATTGGACAGAGGCAATAGAAAATAAGGTGAAAGAAAGGGCTTGAGAGACTTACGAGGGGGTGTACATGAGGTACTTCAGTGGAGGAAAGATGGAAAAGAGCCACTTTGGAATGAGCTCATGATTGCAGTGACCCATATTGTTCATAAAATCAATATATGTAAGGTAGCCAGCAATAGATGCAATATAGGCAGTATCAGTAAGTATTGTTGTTAACATTGGTATGGAAAACAACGCGAAATATGCTATGTGCTCTGCAAATGGATGAATGACAGCTGAAAAAACAAAAAAAATTGTCATATAATATGATTAATTCCATTATGATTTGATAAAAAATTTAGTGAAAGATTCTGTTTTGTCACAAACATATATAATATCTAAGAAGTTATTTATTCAATTGGAAATGTAGAAACTAAATTGAAATTCACATAAAAATCCAAAGTTGCGCCTTATAAAACTAGAAAAATTTATTATTTCGCTATTTTGACCTTGGTAATATATATATATATATATATATATAGTAAGGATATCTTGAAACATTTGAAAAGTGAACTCCGAAAAATACTATTCCAATTATTAAAAGTATAAATAATATTATTGATAATAAAATTTTCAAAATCGATGTGACTTCACATTAATTTCTAAGTCTTCAACCATAGGAATTTCTACTTCCCCAGCCAAACTCCCTTTACCAATACTACATAGGGATTTGTTAATTGTTATGCAGAATTGTAAGGTTGGGTTTTTTTTTTTTTTTTTTTTTGACTTACTGATCCATCCAAAATTGAAAATCAAATGACTATATGTATTTGACATTTTTGTCATCTGCGGTTTGAGATTGAGACCCAAAGTAAAAAGTTTGGAATTTTAAGATTTTTATATCGTTGCATGATTGCATTTAGTTCAACCTAAACAAATGGATTTATAAAAATAAAATAAAATAAAGGACCACTGGCATTCAATTTGCAATTATTGTGAGTTTTCATAACAAAAAAGTCAATGACAAGAGACTTATAATATTAATGGTAAAGGACCACTGGCTCCCTCACGTGATTGAGTTATAGGTTGACTTTAACATACCAATCACTGGGTACCACATTGAGTGGTCCCAATGACAAGAGACTTATAATATTAATGGTAAAGGACCACTGGCTCCCTCACGTGATTGAGTTATAGGTTGACCTTAAACTCAACCTAAACAATAATCTTTAATCATGTCAATGTTTTAGGATTTTTTTCAATTCATGATTAATGACACATACCAATCACTGGGTACCACACTGAGTGGTACTTAGATGCATACTTTATTATCAAAGTGCATGTAATAATGTATTATATATATAGTCCTACAGTCTAAGCTGCGGCGGATCAGGTTTGGGGCCACAGCTAATCTAAACTTATTAGGCCAAGTGTTATATAGAGAGGTGCCATCTAATTAATTATTTATTAGATCTGGTTAACAAGTGGTTTTTTTTTTTTTTAATTACAAAGTTAATGGGTACTCTTAAAGTATTTATTAATTTTTATAAGATTATAAAAAAAATCAATTATTTTTTTCTTTTTTCCTAAGAAATTTCTAAAAATATTTTATAAACCAATATTTTTAAAGCATCTATTAACTTTTCTCTTATTTATTAAACAGAAGTTTAAGTACAATTTTTTAAATGTGCTAGATAGAAGTTTAATTTTTAAATTTAACTAAAATCCTAATATAGAATGCTTATTGCTAATAAATCATGGGAAAACATTGCTCAGTTATGAAATTTGGGAGAAATTGTAACTACACCATAGTTAAGGAGAAAATATAATTTGCATAGAAAAAAAAAAGAAACACAAAATCATTCAGTCATACTCATAAGAACATATGATGTCCTAATATAAATCTATTGTGGTATTCAATACTAAAAAACACCGACGTTATTAGCCCAAGTTTATGTCATGGCTCCACTACAAAAAGGCGCTACCTCTCATTATAAGAAGGTCCAAATTTTTATAATAAAAATTGTTTTAAAACCTAGACCAATAAAATACTAGCCCAAAATGAGAGAGGTTGAAGATATGGCTAAAATGATAAGTAAAACTCAAAAAGTTAGTTTTTCCATCTCTACACCCTATAAAGTTGGTCAAAATATGACATAAAAAAAAAAAATTAACATAAAACAATATTTTAACGGATACACAACCCATTTACTATAATAGCTTGAGACTAGCATTTTTGAAAACTAATATCTTGTTAAGACCAGTGACCCTAATCTCTCGTATAACAACACACCAAAATACTTTCTTTATCTCGCTGAAAATATAAAATTGAATTGGGTTGCAATTGTAATGATCATAACTGACAATCCTCTTTTTAAATAATATGTTTTATTTTTATCAGTTTAAATAATATGTTTACAGTTACCATTTATAGTAATTTACTATTTTCTTGGTAAATGTGAGTCCAATGAATAAGACAGGTCAGATTAAATATTTTCACTTACCAACAAAGTGAGTAACTAGCCCAATAATGCAAACAAATATTTTATTTACTAACTTATGCTTTTACAATATACATTAATAAATTATTTTTAAAAACTTTTTATAAAAAAATAAAAAAATAAATAATTATTTTGACAATTTTTTTAATTTTTCATAAATATTCTTTAAAATAGATGATTAATATATATCCTAAAGGACCCATATTTTATACACAGAGAACTTACAAGTTATAGGCTCTGTGGCAATTGAAGAATGGTGATGGGAATGGTAGCGAGAGTAAAGATAATGGTGGTGCAGTGCTCTGTGGAGCCAATAATAGAGAAACTCTACAGGACCAGAATGTAGAAGAATCGTCATAATTACTCCATCTGTCCTCCACAATGGTAGGTTCTCTGCCTGAGTCAATGTCTTACTTCCTACGTAGAACAAGGCTCCACTTAACAATATTTGGTCATCCCTAACCAAATAGCCAAATATATTTGTAAGGAAAAATAAAAATAAAACACACCAAATTTATAATTAAGATAATTATAATTTCTACGTATACAAGTGTGTTTGTGTACATGCATTTATGTGTGTATGTATATATCTGTATTAATTTATAAATACTGACCAATTGCTTTCTCTGTCAACTTGCTCAAACTCGATACTCTTGTCAACGATCGAGTTCTTGCCTTTGGCAGTCCAGTAACGAGAGAGACTAATCCATATTTGGTTGTGAAGCATCCTCCATAGTAGAAATGGAAATATGAGGAAGAGTGAAAGGGACCTTTCACTCTTATCCTTAACTATGAATGAGTAGGTGCTATGAATGGCCCAAGGAGCTAGGATCACGTACTTTAAAAAAAAAAAAAAAGCACGTTAAACAACAAAGATTTTGCTAAAGCGGAAACCAAAAGTTTGGATTAACAACAACAACAACAATAATAATACAAGGCAAAAATGTTTATATTCCTACTTTCTTTTTTTTGATAAACTTATATGCCCACTTAGAAAGACTATTTAAAAAGACCTATTCATATCATATCAATATATCATGTAATTCATGAGGCTGTCCTAATCAATTAAATACATATTTTTTTAATGTTATACTTATTGAACATGTTTGGTTCTAAAAGTTTATAACAATTGGCAAACCGTGAACACAAACTTGTCTAGATATAGATTTTAAGGTCTATAAGATATATTAGACAATGTTTAAGGTGTTACAAGTCAGAATATAGGAAAAAGGAAACTGCAGGTTTAGGATTTCGAAACATGCAAGGTTCAATCGATCGAGACACGAGTTCTACAGAATTTAATTTTGGCCCAACAGTTGATTAAGCCCATTAAGTGATTTGGGTTGCAAATCTATTTCATATAGTATTTAAAGGAAATCATAAGGAACATTTTGTTAAGACTTTGAAGGTGCCCTTGCAAGATCTAAAATGTACCATGTCTTCTACTTTCAAAATCACTACCGGAAATTATTCTCATATCATTAGAACCGGTAGATCTAAAGTTGTTGCTAGTAGATCTAAAGTTGTTGCTACAAGATCAACAACTGCTAATGATCTGAAACCTTTGAGTGAGATCTCAAAGTCACAAACGAGGAGTTTGTGTTCAGCAAATTCAAGATAGAAGAATCTGTAGAGTCGAAATTGCATATGGTCGTGTCTGTAAGTTTTACACGAGGTAGCTTTAGATTTAGGGTTTAAATCTATTGTAATCTTCCATTCTATCATAGTGAATTTATTTACCTTAAGAATAATTAGATTTAATCCTCTCTAGGTTTTTACCTCGAAACGGTTGGTTTCATTGGTTTTCCTTAGTCATTATATTACTGTTTTCTTTATCTTTCCGCACTAAGTAATATGTTTGTATTTGTTTATCCTAGATGTCATAATTAACCTAAATAAATACTTGACTAATTCATTAGGTTAAGTTAATATGTTTTTTAAGACACATAAAATGTAAGACAAACATTTTTAAACTTAAAAGCTTTAGTACACTTGACAAGAATTGAGATTGCATTGAATTCTTCTTGTCACTTTTAACGGGTATCATTCAATACATAAAAAACCATTTTCTAACTTTTGCTCTTAAGAAGCTGTGTTGAGAAACTGCCTAATAAAAAGGAGAAAATTTAACCCAAATTAAAAATAGGGAAGAGTGCGGGTGTGTGTCTATATATATATATATATATATATATATAATATTGTCTTCCTAGCTTTCATAGGTTGGTAGCAGATAGTTCTATATCAGAGAATATTTGTTCATCCACCGTGCATGGATGAAATAGTAAGGTGTTTAACCCTGCGGCACAGTTATTTCAAGCACTTACCAACCTCACCATTATACGGCCCATTCTTCATATGCCCCATTTTAGTGCATTTTTTCAAACAATATCCAAAAACTTAAAAAATAACTGTACAAACAAGCATTTACAACCTAAACTCAAGTCACAGATTGTGTGTGTGTGTGTGAGAGAGAGAGAGAGAGAGAGCATTGGCTTATATAAGAACACCACCTTAAATCTTCCAAGAGGCGTCCATGGCCAGTCTGTGAGAATTCCTGGTTTAGTAGCCATATAGAAAACTATCAAATACAAATACAAATATAGAACTTTCTCTTGCAGATGCATATATCAACCTTATGCCATGTCTGTTATATATTTATATATACACTACTTTCATCATGATACACTTAGGCTCACAGTTACTTGTCCAAGTCAGTACGGATCTGATGCATGCCACGTAGCCAACCGGACTTCTATACAAATTAAAGTATGTGGTGACATGTACATGTGGATACTAATTATTCACCTCGATCTTTGATCTTTAGATATTGATCAGCAACCACCTTCTCACCGCCTTTATGAACCTCATTTATTCCTTACTTAAACGTGGCATCATAAAGTGTCCTCTAGTGAGATTATCACTCTCAAAATTTATGTCTATTTATCACAGCAGTCTTCACAATTTTTATCATAATTTATCCATGAAACATGTTATTAATAGTAGGTTTATGTGATTCCACAATACTACCCGTCATAATTTATTACTTAACAAGTTATCATTTATTCTTTACTTAAATAGTGACATTGTAAAGTGTCCTCTAGTAAGATTACTAATTTCAAAATGCTTGTCTATTTAGCAAAGTAATTTTCACAATTTTTATCACAATTTGTTCACATGACGAGTTGTCAATAGTTGGTCCACGTGGATTCACACAGTTCTACCATTCACAACTCATTACTTAATAATTGTGACAGTTGTGACACTGAAATATTGACTTAGGGTCTGATTGAAATCCTCTTATTTTGCTGAAACTAAAAACTTTTTACTGAAAGTATTGTACATGAAAGTAAAAGTTAGTTGAAATAGTACAATGAGACTCATAAATAGTACCAAAAAGTACAATGAGACCTATAAATAATAGTAAAAATAAACTGAATAGTAAAATAAACTGATTTTTATAAGCAGAACCTAACGCACACTTATTGTTCCACTTTTACTTATTGAAAGTTCAGTTTTCAAGTATAGAAACATAATTACTTCAAAAAAATTAGTTGGAGGTTTTGTGACTTTAATGTTGAGATAAACTGCACCACTTCAAATTGCTTTTCTATGTTAAACAATATCTTAACTTTTTATAAAATTAATATTTTGAGAATTTTGTCATTGGGTTATGTATTATCTTTATTCTTAATATATGCACATTAAATATTAAATTAATCAAATGTTATTTACTATTTGATCTATAAATTTATATTCTAACTATAATTTTAAAATTAGAAAATAGTTGAAATTTTAACAAAAATTATGTGGAGATAATTATTGCTCTCTAATCATTTTCATATTTTGTAAGTAATGGAGAGTATAAAATTAATATGTAATTCAATGGTTGATTTGTCAAAATAATCATTTAATAAAAAACTATGAAGTACTATAATAACACAAACAGGTACTTCATTTCTCAAAAAAAAAAAAAAGTATAACTTAAACATAACTCATATATATGTATTTATGTTTGTTTATTTTAATAAATTCACCGTTAAATTAAATTTTACCCTTTTTTTGTGTACCCCAAATTTGTTACAAAAAAATTAAAGACAAAAATTATTTGAATTAGAAAAAAATTTAAGTACAGTTTTTTATGCGTTGTTCTAATTATATTTAACCATTAGATTAAAGAACCGAGTTCAATGTTTGTAAACGAATTTGGGGTACACAAGAAAAAGGGAAGTGGATGCACTACAAAAAATAAGCTTGGCGATGGTCAAAGTTCGTCGCAAAAGCACAAAAAGCTGTCGCAAATTTGTATTACCAACGGCAAAAAGCCATCGACGTCCGTCGGCAAAAGCCTTGTTGGTAATACTATATTGCCGACAAGGCCGTCGCTAACACTTATTTTCGACAGCAAAACTCTGTCGTAAGTACTTAATAATTGCCGTCGCAAATTCAACTTCATACGAGGAAGTTGGACGACCAAATAGAGTTTGCAACGAACTAAGGCTATCATTAATGTATTTTTTTCGACAACTAAAAGTCATCGTAAATACTTGCCTTGTTGTCAAAAGTAAAACTTCAAACGAGGAAGTTGGTTGACCAAATACCTTTTGTGATGAACAATGACCGTCATTATTGTATTTTTTTGACGACTAAAAGTCATCGTAAATACCTAGTTTTTCATCGAAAATATAACATCAATGCAACCAATTTCTTTTTTTTGATGAACTTTAGCCGTTATTAAAAACCATTTATCTCGTCACTCATACATTATTTGCAAAAAAATAGCTCTGTCAAAAAAAAAATTATGATATTTTTATTTTATTTGATAATATCAAATATTTCTGTATATGGAATAATTAATATATAAATTACAAACACAAATCCATAATTGTTCATAAAAGTTTCTCCATTCAAATAACAAACACAAATCCATAATTGTTCAAAACTAATAAGTGCATTAAAAATGAAAATATTAAAAGGTCTACAAAATAGCATGTTGTTCAATAATACACGAAGGCTATATTATATCCTTTACTAAACTTGAAAGCATAAATATTGGAAGATCAATTATCATTTGAGTCAGTGTCGTCCTCCATCTAAGAGTCATCTTCCTCCTCATAGTCATCTTGTGTCATTATTTACATTGTGATCTCCTCCTCTACCATTGGTCTGCAATATTTTAAATTAAACTAAATAAATACATAAGAACATTGTAGTGTTCTAGTTAATGAGAATTTAAAAGAATACATCTACCACCAATAACCATATTAATAGTACATCTCCATCACCCTTAACAATATATCCATCACCACAACAAGTCACATGAAATCACATATGTACCAACAATAGCAATTAATTGAAAATTATAATGAGCAAATTTATCACTTATTTCGACAACCTAAATAAAATAGCAAAAAAAAAATTAATGTTGATTATACTAAGAAAATATTTATGTGTAGTAGTTGCTTGCATATAATTAAAGCCCATCGATTTCAAAACATTTTTTATAATAAAAGCTATCACCTCTTTCAATTGATTGATTGTTCCTTCCAATAATCACTTATCATATCATAAGTTAATTTATAGAAAATATTGGAAAAAAAATTTAGAATTTTGGTATTTTTCATTTTTGATATAAATATAAATAAAATAATATAACTTTAGAGATGGTTATATATACACGTGTGTGTGTGTGTCTGAACTACATGTATTCTTTAGTCTAATATGATCTATCAATATATATTGAATATAAATAATAAAAGAATAATATAATCACCAATCCTATTATATAACTATAAGCTACTTTTGTCTTTACTTGGAACTTTACTAACAAAGAAGAGGCAAACTCAAACAGGGCAAACTCTAAAAGGCTAAAACACAAATTGAACAAAGCACTATTATCAAGTGAAAAACACTTCCCATGAATCAACAGATTGGTTAAGGCCACCAATACACACAAACATTACACTATGGGCTAGGACCAAACTATCAAAAACTTTGCCTACAATACTAGATGATATATTATGAAAGAGGTATATCTAAACCAAACCCAAAATTTAGATAAATGAAATAAACAAGCAAATAAATTTACTAAACCACAATACATTAACCAAAAAAAAAAAAAAAAAAAAATCCAAAGATAAGGATCTAAGAAGACCAACCTTTTGGGTTTGATTATGATTGGGAGAAAGAGAGAGAATGAACAATAGATGGAGATAAGGGTTTTTATTTATTTATTTATTTTTTTAAGTGAAATAGGTGTGTTAATTTAGTGAGGGGGCAAGGGAGGGCAGGGGATTGAAAAGAAAAAAAAAAAGGTGGGGGCGCTTGTTTTTTAGTGAATAGTGAAATAGGTGTGTTAATTTAGTGAGGGGGCAAGGGAGGACAAGGGATTGAAAAGAAAAAAAAAAGGTGGGGGCGCTTGTTTTTTAGTGAATAGTGAAATAGGTGTGTTAATTTAGTGAGTGGGCAAGGGAGGGCAGGAGATTTAAAAATAAAAAAATAAAAAATAAAAAAAAAATAAAATAAAAAAAGAAGAAGAAGAAGAAGAAGAAGGTGGGGGTGCTTCTTTTTTAGTGAAAGGGAGAGAGAGAGTGCTAGGGAGCTAGGGTTTTGTCTTTTCCTCTCTTCTTTTTTTTTTTTAATTTTTTAATTTTTTATTTTTACTAAAAGATATTGTGGGGTTTTCTTTTTTATAAATAATAATAATAATAATAATAAGGCATGGCTGGGTTTGTTTTAAATCAATATAAATTTATTTATTTATTTATTTTTATAACAAAACTATTTGTTTCATTTATGACAACCACGCCACTTTTTTTTTTTTTTGTTGTCACTTTGAAATATCACTTTTTATTATTATTATTATTATTAAAAGATAGAAACACTATGAAATCTCACTTCTTGCAATTTTTTTTTTTTTTTTTTACATCAAGATTTCTTTTTTGATAAAAGAAGATAGATTGTTTATTTATTCAATATCTCAATTTAAAATAGGAAGAGAGATGAGAGACATTCTTCACATCGTCTAAAGCTTGAATGTGAATGTGACTTGTGGATGACTTAAGAAATGAAGATGTAGATGTAGTGAAGGGATTACTTACTATGTACCCACAATTTTGGAATTGGAAGTGTTTCTTCTTCTACTCCATGTGAATAGTAAAGTAATTTAGGTAGGAGCAAATAAGAATGTAACATGGGTTGTTGTTGTCGATGTATAAAGTCAAAACAATAATATTGGTGAAAGCAATGGTTGATTTTGAATCACAATAGCTATTGTTGATTAATAATGGCAGTTGGTTCTTCTGCAGTGGTGTACATGATAATTTTTCTTGATTTGGCGGGCTAAGGAGGGAGGCTATGTGTTAAGTTAATGGGTATGGGGTTTTGTAGGGTTGGGTTTTGTACTTGAGTTGTGGATGGTGCTTTAATGGGTGTTTTGAGGAATCTATTATTTTATGTAACAATTGCAGCATCCCCTTATATACTCAATCTTATGTTTGTTGGAGAGGAAAAAAATTGTATAGGCAAGCATGTACATATTTGTATGAACAAATATATTAATCTCAAGAGTCACAATCTTACTCAAATACCAATTTACTATTTATTCTTTATAAAAAAAAAAAAAAAATCCTACCTAGGCAAAATCATCCACCAAGTAGGTTTATTATGTGCATGATCGAAGCACCATGTTATGCTATTAATTATCAATCACAACTACACACCAACAATTAGTATGCATTAGCTGCGCATAGCGTCTCTCTCACAATGTGTGAATCTCACATGTCTCACATGTAGATAGATATTACATACAAAGATTACAAAATAGGTAAGGAGTTATGGAAGCACCGGCGCCTTTTGAGGATGAGAAAATGGCATCATTGTGCCTTGCAACTTTGCAAGTGCACGTGAGTACTAACTAAGAAAAAAATGGTTCCTACTCAAGAATTTTACAGTACAAATTTTTTGTATGTAACATATTAATCTAACCTTAACCAGAAATATAAGATATTATTTTATTTTTATATTTTTTAACAATAAATAAATGGTTAAAATTACTTAAGGATGATTAAAAATATATATAGTAAAATATAGAACCCAATTTTATTTATAATTTTTAATAATAAATAAACACTTAAGAATATATAAGAATGATTTAAAAAAATTTATATTGTAAAATTTGTAATCCGAATTTTTTTACATCAGTTAGATTAAAATTCTGTTCCAAAACAGTATTGTTTTCATACTTAACCACAAAAGTGCAACGAAAATTAAAAGGACTAAATTGCCTATATTTAAATATTAAAAAAAAAAAGAGAGATATCAAATTGACCAAATGAAAAACTAAAGGATTAAATTGATAAATTTTTTAAACTTTAAGGACCAAATTACAGTAGTTTATCCATTGAATCAGATTGGCAAATCATGAAATCCTTCAAACTTTAACTGGAAAAAAAGTAAAAGATAATTTAAAAAATATATATATTTCTTTAGATTCATTAATTAAATTCAACTACATGATTATATTGACCAATGCAACAAAAAAAATTATCTTTTTCCATAACAATTAAGTTCAATTGCAATTGGTAGAGAATCGTAAAATACAACTGTTAGTTCGTTTAGACCCCCCTAGACTCAGATTGTTTAACCTATTTAATTAACCAAGTTGATACTTAGGTTGATTTTTCAAATCTAGGTTAAACACAAACAATCATTTTACTTAGTGCGGAAAAGTAAAGAAGGCAAGCAATATGATGACGCAAAAAAACCAATGAAACCAATAGTTTCAAGGTAAAAAATCTGGGGAGGATTTAACCTAATCAATCCTCAAGGCAACAAATTCACTATGATAGAATAGAAGTTTTACAATAGATCTTCTCCCCAAAATCTAAAGCTACCTATTGTAGTACTTACTCACATGATTACGTGCAACTCTGAATCAACGGCCTCTTCTATTTGAATTGCTGAATACAAACACCCACGTTTGTGACTTTGAGATCCCACTCAAAGGTTTAAATCGTCAGCTATGTATGATCTTGTAGTAGCAACTTTAGATCTACCAATTCTAATAACGTGAAGATGGAATTCTGATAGTGACTTTGAAAGGAGAAGGGAACAAATTCAATGATAGATCTCAAAAGAGCACCTCCAAAGTCTTAACAAAACTTGCTTTAGAGTTTCTTTTAAATACTAGGAGTATTAGATTTGAAACCCTAATCACTTAATGGGCTTAATGAGTTGTTGGGCCAAAATTAAAATCTGCAAAAACTCATCTCAATCGGTTGAGCCTTCTTCTCAATTGCTCGAACCTAGCATGTTTTGAATTCCTAAACCTGCAGCTTCCTTATTCTTGTATTCTAACTTGCAACACTTTGAACATTGTCTAATTATACCAATAGACTAAGGAATCTATATCTAGATAAGTTTGTGTTCAAGGTTTGCTAATTGTTCTATGCTTTTAGAATCTAACAATCTCTCCCTTTTGTAATCTATGACAAAACTTACATACAAAATGAAATGCTGAAATACAAGAACAGCCCTATTACAATAAAATGCCCAAATACATCACAAATTGCAATCTGATACTTCTAACCTAAAAGTTACAAGAAGAGGGAGAAGTTCTCGATTGGAATGTACTTGTCTTTCCTAAAACATTCAAAAGAGCACATTAACTCATGTGTAGAAATAAAGACAGATAAACAACAAATAACAAATATGCAATAACAACAAATAACAAATATGCAAACTAACTCTCCCCCTAAGTTAGATACATAAACAACTTTTATTTTCTCCCCCTTTCAAAAAAAATTTCATCTCCCCTTAAATAAAATAGTTAGAAAACCTTTTAAACAGGATTCCCAAATTTCATCTATTTCTCCCCCCTTTTGTCATGTATTGACAAAGACAACTCAATCAAAAGGTACACACAATAAACATATGCAGACACAACAAATATCAAGAGAAAATAGAGAATCAAGGAACCATAAAACATAAGCTCTATAGAAAATAGAGGCAACTCCCCCTATGAAAAGCAACAACTACTAACATGAACAACACAGGTTTTAAAAACAGCTTTCTCCCCCAATAAAAATAGGAGAAACAAAACAAGTTTTGGGAAAAACGTTTTTGGGGAAATTTAGGAGGTATGGAAAACTAAAAAGACACAAATCTAACTTAAAAAAATAAGTTGAGGATTCACATGAATACAAATATTTTCTCTTTCAATATATGCAAACTTGAGACTATGTGAACCATAAACAGATGCATGCAAACACTCCAAGCACAATTAGTTAAGACTACACAAAATAGATCTCAAAGATACAAAAAAAATTCTGAATGCAATGTGTTTTTCATGTGTCAAGGTGTTTTGAAAACTCAAATCAACCTCAATAGTAGAGAAAATATTTGCACATTTGTTATCAACCATATCTCTCAAGAAAATATTCCCAATTTTTAACAGTTTACACATCAAGAAAAACATGAACAAGTAGACAAATAAAAGTGGACAGAAGGGTTAAAAATATCACTCTCAATCTTTAATTGTTGTTTTTTATGAATATGAGATGTGTTTCAAGGCTACGTAAAGAGGTACCTTTTGTACTTACCTTACCTAAAAACTAGAAAGGTCCTAAAATGATAATAATTGTGAAATAATTATGCCACTACAGTCCACATGCATGACAGTAACTAAGGATGTGAACTGCGTTCAACATCATTCTATTTAATAGTATTTATCTTTTGACTGAAACTTTTATCCCCTGTTTTTTAGATTATCAAACACACGATCAGTTACCACTCTTTGTTGAACCCTAAAAACTTTCACACTTACTGCTTGTTGATGATGTATCTCTCTCTCACACACATGCATATTTTACCTTTTGGGTTCACTATTTTCAATTTTACAAGAAAAGAAAAGAAAAAACTTCTCTTCCTTACTTCGGTGTTGCCGCAGAAGGAAGGCTTGTGTTTGGTAGAAAAAGCAAGCTCAGTGTATAATTCTTCAGCCAATGTGAGTCGTTTTCTCACTTTCTCTCCTTCCTCTCTTTCTGTTTTAGGTTTGAAATTTTACAATCTGATATCCCATTATATATCTACATTTACTTTATATATATATATATATATATATATTATTTAATGTTTTAAAATGGAGCAATGCTACATTAAAAAGTTCTATATATTTAACATTTTCTAAATTAGCATCCCAACTCACATTCGGGCATCACAATCTTCAAATTAATTTTTTGGTTTTAATAATATGATATGTTATTTTAGAAACATTGTGAAATTGTTGTGGATTTTTTGACTATCACTCATTAATTATTCTAAAATTTGCCCTTCCCAAGATCGACTATTTGACTATTTGCCCTTCCCAGGTGAGTATTAAAGATTTTTTGCCTTTTCATTTTACTTTTCAACTTTAATAAAAACTAGTCGCTAACTTGTGCAATGCACAGGAAAACTATCGAATATGAAATGTTAAAAACTTTTCATTAAACTCCCTACCACAAGGATATAAATTTACCAGAACACCAACTTTTAGTATGAAAACATAAATAACGATATTTAATGCATTGGGTAATAGCATGGGCCTTTAGAAGAAAACAATATGATTTAAAAAGTCGGAAATTTTAGTATAGGCAAGAGCAAGTACAATTGTTAAGGAAGGATTAAAGGTCCTATAAGAAACATTTTTTTCCAATATTTGGGCTCAATGGTTGAGTACAAAGATGGCGACCTGTTAGACAAAATTCTTCTCATTATAATCAACATCCTAAAGTGAATATTCAATCCAAAAATGTGTAACCAATGTTATATATTGAATTGTTGTATGGGGCAAAGATTAGAACAAACATATTCTTATAACCACGCCCATATAGCTTCTAAGTTCTAACTATTATGCTAAGGAACCAAACAATATTAGTAACCGAAAATGTATCATAATCTAGCATATTGATTTAAAAGTTACAATTTGAAACACAACCTTACTAAGAAAATTCCACCGGCATTCAAATATCACTTAGTTTAAGTAAAACTATAAAACTAATAAAACTAACATTTGGAATAGAGGGCTAAAGCGTATCTTTTGAATCTAGAACATTTCTTCCTTTAAAATATGCCTGAATTGTGAATGGTTTTTCTATAAATTATTCACACTTTAAAATAATAATATTAAATTTAGTATGAATAGTCAAGTATGAACAACCAAACAATTAAGCAAATTTCAAAACCAAATATAAATATATTAACATATAATACGGAACACTATTATAGATTTTATATTATATAATATTTAGTTTTTTTGATAATCTTATATAATATTTACTTTGCACGACACATAGATGATTGATTCACCCATTACTCAACAACACAACACTACATGGTAAAGAAATTGCAACCACAAGATTTACTTTTTCTTTTATTGAAAATCAACAAATAAAACTCAACCTTGTTTAAATTACTAAAGTATAGCAAATCAGCAATACAGTTGTACAACACGAAGTTTAACAAAAGCAGTAAACAAAGTTCATAGTTTAGTATTAGTATAATTCTTTAATGTTCACAGGTTAAACCGACAGACAAAGACAAAGAGAAAGATACTACTGGTACTGCAATGAAGCCTAGAGTCAATGGACAACCACAGATTCGCGGCAAGGCAACTGGCAGCATGATGGCTTAAGTACTGAAATGGGAGATAAGATTGCATGAAGAAGAAGAAAAAGGAGATGGAGTGCGTTTGTGAGTTTGATTGGGAGCATTATGATGGTATAATGATACTTACTTTTGGGTAGCGAACGTCTCTGGCACTCTGCACATATTATTGGGTGTGCAAATTGTAACGGTGTCTAGAGCCGGTGGTGGTCAGTTCTTGAAGAGGAGGTTTAGGGTTTTATCGTGAGGCTAGAGAGAAGAAGGCTTTCACTAATATAAGCAGGGCAGAAAATAACCATATGTCTCTAAATTAAAAAAGAATTATAAAAAAAAAAAAGGTGACTTGGAAAATTGTGGAGCTAGCGGAGGTTTCGATTTTATATATATATATATAAATATATTACCACCCCATTTGGAAATATTTTATGATTATCCTTGTTTATTATTATATGAGAAGATATAATAAATTTTAAATCTAGTAGTAAAGTATGTTGTGGTACATCATCATGTGGTTGAAATCCCATATTTTTCTATCCACTATTTATCAATAATAAAAATATACAGTATATATAATGTTATGAAATTGATAATTATATGGTATAATGTAAAAATAAAATAATATAGAGATTAATTTTATTTCAATATAGACTTATTGACTTATTGTTCAATTTTCAAGTACATGGAAACATAACTACTTCAAGAAAATTAGTTGGAGGTTTGTGCCTCCATTTTGAGATAAATTACTCCATTCTATATTGGAAACCTATTTAAGAACACTCATATCAGTAGGTTTATAATATAAAATGTACAAAATTTACACATTTTTGCCTAAAAATGATCCATGTCAGTGAGTTTATAACTATGTAAATTTACAAATTTGCTAAAGCACTAACAATATTCATTTTATAATTAGTTCTTAATTTTTTTTATTTATGTATCCCAAGGATGAAAGAAGAGAGTGGGTGGTAATTGTTGTATGTGAAAAAAAAAATCAATAAAATTGATATATAATGAAATGTAGTGTACAATTGATTATCTGATGTGGGGTGTTTTGAAAAGTGGATATACAAAATAGAAAAGTCAATTCTTATATATACTAAAATAGACCAAAATTTTTGCACAAGTTGATGCGAATTTTAAGAATTTTATCATTGGGTTACATATTCTTTTTATTCTTAATATGCAGACTAAACATTAAGTTAATCAAATCTTTTTTACTATTTGATCAATAATTTTATATTCTAATTAAAATTTTAAAATACTTGAAATTTTAACAAAAATTATGGTGAGATAGTTATTAATCTTTGATTAGTTTGATATTTTGTAAGTAATGGAGAGTATAACATTAATATGGAATCCAATAGTTGATTTGTCAAAATACTTATTTAATAAAAAATTATGTAATACTATAATAACACAAATAGGTACTTCAACTGTAACTTAAACGTAACCCATATATATATTACTTGTGTATTTTAATAAATTCGTCATTAGATTAAATTTCATCCTTTCTTGTGTACCCCAAATTTGTTCAAAATAAATATTAAAGGCTAAAAATATTTGAATTAGGAAAAAACTTAAGTATAGTTCTTTACATGTTATACTTTAGATATCGTAATTATATTTAACCATTCTATTTTAAGAACAAATGAGTTCCATAGGAAAATGTTGTGAATGCAGCATTTCATATCTTTTATTCTCTTGCTAGTACTTACTATGGACAAACTTGTAATAAGAAAATCACGTAGACCACAAGATTCTTTTTATTTATTTATCCAAAATGCATCTTCTTACTGACCTCCATAAAAATATATCCTAGAGCCGCCATTGTTGGAAATGTTTCTTTTTCAACTCCACGTGCACAATAAAGAAATTTAGGTAGGTGCTAAGAATGTAAAATGTGTTGTTGTTGTTGTTGATGTATAAAGTCAAAAGAATAATATTGGTGAAAGCAACAACAGCTAGTTTTTTGTGGTACCATGGTCCATGGTTTTGAACCACAACGGTGGAGGGGCCTATATTGTTGAATAGTTGTTGCAGGTGGTGCTTCTTCATTGTTGTATTCAATATTCGTTGGTTTTAAGTGGTATTACATGTATCAGATATATACATGTATCCGCCATTTCACATGGGAGTGGACCTCACACTTGTACGACCCACTCCATGTGAAAGGGTGAATACATGATAAAGTCAAAACAATAATATTGGTGAAAGCAATGGCTGATGTTTTGTTATACCATGATTTTGAATCACAACTGCTATTGTTGAATAGTTGTGGCAGGTGGTGCTTCTGTAGTGGCATATTCATTATTTGTTAGTTTGAGATGGTATTACAAATATCAGAGAAATGCATGTATCTATCCTTTCATATGGGAGTGGTCCCCACATTTGTAGGACCCACGTGAAAGGGTCAATACAAGATAAATTTTCCCAGTTTGGTAGGCTAAGGAGGCTATCTATTAAGTTAATGGGTATGGGGTTTTTGCCCTTTTGATATTGATCAACAACCTCTATTTACACAATTCCCACTTCCCAGTGCCCTTGCAGATCCTCATTTATTCCTTACTTAAACATGGCATCATAGTGTCATCTCATGATATTTCCACTTTCAAAATGACTATTACTATAGCAATTTTCACAACTTTTGTCATAACTCGCCCACATAACGAGTCATGAGGTCAATTATCAATGGTGGACAAAAAACTATGGGTCTACATAAGTTCACAACTCGTCACATATGATGCACTAGACTTATTGACTTGTTGTTCCACTTTAAGGGTCAATTTTCATGTATAGGGAAACATAATTACTTCAAGCAAATTAGCTGGAGGTTTGTGCCTCCATTTTGAGATAAACGAATCCATTCCATATTGGAAACTTGATTAGAAACACTCATATCAATGGGTTTACAATATAAAAAGGTATAAAGTTTACACATTTTTACCTAAAAATGATCCACATCAGCAAGTGTATAATTATATAAATTTACAAATTTGCTAAAGTACTGACAATATTCATTTTGTAATTAGTTTTTAATTTTTTTTTTTAATTTATGTATCCCAAGAATGAAAGAAGAGAGTGGACGGTAATTGTTTTATGTGAGAAATTTTTTTTAAAAAAAACCAAGAAAAATTGATATCTAATGAAATGTTGGGTGTTTTGAAAAGTGGGTATGTAAAATAGAAAAAGTAAATTCTTATATTAAAAAAGACCATAAAATTTGCACAAGTTGATGCGAATTTTGAGAATTTTGTCATTGGGTAATATATTGTCTTTATTCTTAATATGCGCACTAAAAATTAAGTTAATCAAATGTTATTTCCTATTTGATCAATAAATTTATATTTTACTTGTAATTTTAAAATTAGAAAATACTTGAAATTTTAACAAAAGTTATGGTGAGATAGTTATTAATCTTTGACTAGTTTGATATTTTGTTAGTAATGGAGAGTATAACATTAATACATAATCTGATGGTTGATTTGTCAAAATACTTATTTAATAAAAAAAATTATGTAGTACTATAATAACACAAATAGGCTTTTCATCTGTAACTTAAACCTAACCCACATATATATATATATATATATATATATATTTATTTATTTATAGATGGGTTCAAGTTACACCTTTTTAAGCCATAAATTTCCTAAAGATCTAACGGTCAAAAAAATAGTATTAAATGCTAATTGATTTACACATTATTCAATTAATTAATAGCAGTTTTGTTTCTCTCTCCATACTTATTGTTTAAAACTTCTCTAGTTTCTCATAAATCTCTCTTGCAAAACACACATACACAAACATGGCTGCCCTTTATGAAAACACCTAAATCAAATCTCACACATGACTCTCCCAAAGTGGTTGCAGTGGATGACACACCCTAGATCTGGGCTCTTAAAGTTAAAAAAGAATTTAAAAAAAAAAAAAAACAAAAACAAAACAAAACTAGTCAATTGATTTAGATGGTTTACCATTCCAACAAGGCGTCAACCATGGGTGGAGCTAGGGAGTAAGGGGTTTCATTTGCCTCCAGCCCCACCAAAATCCCCGTGTACATTAATGTTCTCTCTCTCTTTTGTTATCTATTTTTGATGTGTTATTTTGTATATATTTCTTTTATATATCAATCAAGTTTCAATGAAAAAAAAAATAGAAAGAAAATCTTATGAAGGTCTACATTCTTCTTTAATGGTTTTTCATAAAAGGGCAGCCATGTTTGTGTATGTGTCTTTTGCGAGAGAGATTTATGAGAAATTAGAGAAGTTTTAAACAAAAAGTATAGAGAGAGAAACAAAACTACTATTAATTAAGTAAATAATGTGTAAATCAATTAGCATATAATGGTATTTTTTTGACCATTAGATCTTTAGGAAATCTATGGCTTAAAAAAGGTGAAGCTCTTGTAGGGGTGTAACTCTACAGTGTAACTCTAAGCAATATTACACAACCCAATAACTTGTTATTGAATTAATATTTTGAAAATCAAACCGTTGAATTACATGTTCTATATGTTCTTAACTTGCATGCCAATTTTTCATATCAATCGATGCTATTTACCATTTGAACCATAAACTCATATTTTATGCATTATTTTAGACTACAAAAATTTGAATTTTAACAATTGATTGATAACATGGATATTAATTTTTTATCACCTTGAAATTTTGCAAGTATAAAGAGTATACAAAGATAATGTAATCTAACGGTGGATTTGTCAATATTCGCATTTAATTAAAAAATATTAAGTGGTGTAACATTGCTTAGAATTACACCAGGTGTAACTTGAACCCAACCCTATATATATACACACACACACACACACACACATATATGTGTATATGCATATGTGTATATATATATATATATATATATATACATATACATATATACATATACATATACATATATATACATATATACATATACATATACACACATATATACATATATATGTGTGTATCTTACCTGTGTATTTTAATAAATTCATCATTAGATTAAATTTTACGCTTTCTTATTTACCCCAAATTTGTTCAAAATAAATATTAAAAGCTAAAATTATTTAAATTAGGGAAAAACTTAAGTATAGTTATTTATGTGTTATACCTTAGATATTGTAATTATATTTAACCATTCTATTTTAAGAACACATGAGTTCCATATTTTTTAAACTAATTTCTAGTAAACAAGAAAAAGAGAAATGGGGAACAATAGAGTAGGTGAATAGGTGACTGGTAGGTGGGTAGGTGCTGGTGTTGTTGATTGTGACTATGCAGATCTATTAATAATGTTGTGGGGTATCAGTGTAGAGTTTGGAAGTGTTTCTTCTTCTACTCCGTGGGCACAATAAAGAAATTTATGTAGGTGCTAAGAATGTAAAACGGGTTTTTGTTGTCCATGTATAAAGTCAAGCCGCGAGGCCAAGCCGCGAGCCACCCCTGTTTATGAAAAACCTGACTCTTCATATTCCATTCTCACCCCAGTATAAATACCCCTTATACCCACAAAAGAAAGAGAGCTTTCAGAGAGAATTTTGAAAGAGAAACCCTAAAGTAAAACAAGATTGATTCATCTACAATCTTTACATAAGAGTCTCTTCAAATTCTTCATCTCTCTTCCTCTCCATTGGTAAACCCTTGAGAGGTCTTTTACCAAAACCTTTTCTCACCATATCCATTACTGTGAGAGGGCTGTTTAGTGTTCTGGGAAGTAGTTAGGAAGGAACCAATCTACATTGGTTGATGCTATGGTCAAATAGCGGAATCCGGGAAGCTAGAAAAGAAATAGGTTCGGCGCAGCCTCGTTGGAGCAAGAAGCTTGGAGGGCTTAAGTGCACTGGGTAGATTCGGCTTGGAGGGTCTATTGCTGTCCATGTATCCCAACTATATTTTCTAGTGGATTACTTACTGCTTGGAAGGCGGCGGGGAGGTTTTACGCTGAGGACTTCGGTTTCCTCTTCGATAACACATCGTGTGTTGTCCTAGTGTTTGCATCTTCCTTCCCTTTTATCTTTGCCTTTTATTATCTGTTGTGGGTTGTGATTTTAAATTGGCTTAGATTGTTTACCAATTCTGTTTTATAGATTTTGTTCATTTTCCGCACACTAGTTGTTTGACATAAAACTTGAATTGGTTATTTTGTTATTAGGGGTCTAAACGTTCAAGGGTGTTTTACACACTATTTGAACTTTCAAAATGATTTGATTTTCTCCATCTAAACTGACACACATTTAATACATATTCAATTTTTTTCCACATCCCTAAAAGAAGGTGAAAAATTTATTTTAAAATTTATCACATTAACGGGTGCTCTACAGCACCCGTTAATAGCACCCAAGTATTAATATAGTCTATTCACCAAAATCAAACCCATCAAGCATTAATTTGATGTAATAGGCTAATAGCTCAGGCAGGTACATTTTCATATCTTATAGTAAGCTATTAGCATTTTGATTCAGTTGGAAGCAGCAAAGGCTGAAATCCATGTTGAAGACTTGCTTGCCAAACTTTCTCAATGTTGGTCATTGTGTTACCGCACTCGTGTTCATTCCATCCTTCCAAAGCATGCACAATCCCAGCTATACGCCAAGCATTCATCACTCTTCTTGGAAACCAATTCTGCCACATATTCAAAACACAAACTCTTGTAAACGAAGAAGAAAAAAAAAAAGTGTGCATGCTTTGCATTTGCATTGAAAGAAACATGTTCAATTATTACTAGACTACCCAAAATTAAAGTTTCTCTACCATTTTAGATAAAGTAGTGATAAATCCAAAATTAAGTTGAAGAGGAAAGAGCACCATTCTCCGTACTTTGGGAATAGCTAAGAATTACCCGAAGGACACATATATGTATGTTTTGTAGATGTAAAAACTTTGGTTTATTCATGTCTAGATTAGCTTAATTATGCTTACAAATACTAATTTTTTCCTCCAGCATTACCACCCAATGGAAGAAGTTAAATGGTCTCAAAGGTTTCATTTGAAGAAGTCTTTTCAATACCGACAAAGAAGCCTTTGTTTTCTATAAATTTAGGTATCAGGATTTTTTCCATTTAAAATTGATATATTTTATTATTCATATTAAATATTACAAATCTAAAAGTGTATTTAGGTGCTATATCATTAATATGGTACTCTATACACTGTCAAATCTAACAAATAAACTTTTAATCACGAAATACACTTCATTAACGTGAAACGGAGAGGCTCTTAGTTAGATCTGTTAGACATGAAATATATCATATACGATTTATTATAATACAAGTGAATTGAAGAGGTTTCTCTTGAGCAATAGTGGTATTGGAAAATTCTAAAATTATTGCAAATTTTACAATTTAAAAAATATGCACAAACTAACTTGTTTAATGCAATAATAGTACTTGTAACAGTTTTACAAGTTGACCGACTTGTAAAAGTTAGATACTCTCAGAGTATAGTAAAATAGTGTTTCTTCCTCTCACATTTATGGTGGACTCCACCATAAATTTAATGAGTGGATCATTCACCGTACTACGAGAGTACATAAGAATTACTCCTCTATCCGTAACTACTATTTGATCGTTAGTTTGCATGCTTCATGATGTTAATATTGAAACTAGTTCAAACGTAATTATATTTTCCACTTTCCACAATACATGACATGCATGCCACTTTATTTGTTCTAACTTCTCTATATTCATGTAATGGCATCAATGAAGAGTCCTTGGAAGGATTCTCTACTAACCTCACAAGAGTGCATATTCTCGAGAGACCTTGGAGTCACCATTGCTGGAGGGCTATGGTAGTAACAGTCTTTGCGCAATTTCTTTGGTGGGAATTGTGAGAAGGGAATAAACAATGTTCCTTTGGGCGCCTTTAACTGTTCTTCCTCATCCAATCCATCTCCCACTAACCAAATCTACAAAAATTCATAATGATTTTACTGTTCTAAGGTTCAAAGTTGCTATATATTCTTTAATAACACAATATGAATATAATTGAACTAAAACAGTAAAAATTTCATAGACTTACCTTTTGAGAATAACTTACTGAAAATATCAAATTACTTTCAGAATTGGTGTTGAATGATTTGTTTAGCTTCAAAAACTCATCCTCTCGTATTGTAAGCACCTAAATTATGTTAGATTAAAAAGGAATTAGAACCTTGTTATGATTTTTTTTTTTATTTGCAACAAATGAATGTAAAAAAAGAAAAGAACTCGTTCTCTCCAATGTTTTACTAATTAAGAAGCACAAATACATTTCCTAAACAGTCTTGTAGTTCAATAGAATTACCTAATTATCCTAATAAGGAAATTATAAAACCTAAATTTGAATTCCTCTCCCCCAAGTATTGTAAGTAAATAAAAAAATATAAGCATGAACACCCCAAAAGTCACACACATACATGCTTGGGACATTCCATGGGACATGTCCTCAATCTGTTGGGAGGAAAAAAGAAAACGTTTTTCTATTTGGAAAAAAATCATTTGATTTCCAATATATTTTCAAAGATATTGATCATTTTTATATATTTTGGAAACTTAAAACATTCATAAATGTGTCTAAAAATAAATTTTAACTAAAGATTAATATAATTAACTAATTAATTGTCATATACCCACAATGTCACATCTTAATTTTGCAAAAAATATCCTATCATTGTGTTTCATGTCTTATCATGTATGTGCCCATGCATTTTTTTTTTCCTATTTAAGGAGAAGGTAAAGAAATTTTTTTTTTACCATATTAAGTCAAACTGAAGTTATTCAAAATGATTGCTACATATACGTAAATAAAAATACAAATTTTTTATCCCAACTTTGTATATTCTATGTGGGTTCTAATTAGCTCAATTGGTAAAGTCTTTAATGGTTAAATAAAAAATATGGGGTTCAATCTCCACCTATACCAAAAACTGATTGGTGTCTTAGTCTAATAATAAAAAACTATTATCAGGAGTAGATATCATAAGTTGAAACTCTAAAAAAAATAAAAAATAAAAAAACTTTGAATATTTCGTGAAGCAAAGTGGGACATAAATTTTGTATTAAGTAAAACTTCTATGTTCTGAGAAGACTTTCATAATGTTCACTTTATGTATCAATCAATTTGCCAGTGAAAAGTGCACTAAATTTCTTTTTCCCCGGAAAAAGTACATAACATTGAATACCATATTGCATGCTTGCAAAGTATGAAAGTGTTTTTCCCCCCCCCACCCCCCCAAAAAAAAAGTATGAAACTGTTAGCATATATACAAGCCCATTGGGCTGTAACATGAAAAAAAAAATAATAATAATAATTTTAATAATATCCTAAGCCAGACTTTGCCTGTGTGGCCCAACGTCGATTTTGCTTGAACAAAATAAACGTACCTTGATCCCCCTTTGGCATAGGGTAAAGGCCAACGCATAATGTGATCGTGCTCATGCATTTTTTTTTTTTTTGGGGGGGTCTATTCTAAGAGAAGATAAAGAAATTTTCTCTTACCAGATTATAGGCCAAACCAAAGTCATTTAAATTGATTACCACATATACGTACGTGTAGAAGAATAAAAATTACGTGTAGAAGAATAAAAATCTTCTATTCCACTTTTTTGTATTTTGTGAAGCATAAAGTGAGACAAAAAAGTCCAAGAAGACTTTCATAATGTTCAAGTTGTGAATCAATTAATTCGATTGTGCAAAGTGCAGCAAAAGTACAGAACATTGAATAGCACCATGCTTACAAAGTTTGAAAGTGTGTGACCCAAAATCGAGTTAATTTGGCCTTCTTTTTGTGTTGGCTTGAACAAAATAAACGTACCGTGGTACCCCTTCGGCATAAGTTAAAGGCCAAGGCATAAGCAACCTTGGTGAGTTTGCCTCTAAGAACCACTTGGGTTGTTCCTCTGGGAATGCTGTTTAGCAGAACAGCAACTGCCAGACTACTCCCATCTACGACCTTCACATTTAGCTTAGGGTACCTCTCAACATAAAGTGCACCATATCTATTAAGCTCCTCTTCCTGCATCCAATGATAAAGTATGATGATAATATGAGCTATGAAGTTTGAAAGACCAAAAGAAAAAAAAAAAAAAAATGGAATATGCAGATATGTACTCATATGGAAATGGTTTCTTAATAATAATGATATGTATCCTATAGACTAAAGTTATAAAAAATAAAATAAAATAAATTTGAAGGTTTTCATGTGAAGGCCATTAAATTCTAGAGAATGCTAAAGTTTGTACTTGTCAAAAGTCTTATAACTCAACAACATTATTAGATCCGATTATTTCAATAGGAAAATTTGGGCTCAAATCCCCAACCCAACTTAATTATATTAAGCAAAAAGTAAAAATAACATAAAGTTATACTATCAATTTTACTACAAAATATTTATAAACTGACATAATAATAATATGATTGGTATCATTTCAATAACATAATAAATAAAGTATAAATTACTTCTTCTTCTTCCTTTTTGTAATTGGTAACATATCAGTTTATAAGGTTTATATACTAAAATTTATAATTATCTCTAACATCATTCTTGAAATTTATAGGGATTCTATAAATAAAAAAAATATATATAAAAAATCTATGGGTGCATGGGAAAGTACATTGACTATCTGAATTGTTAGTGTGACAGCAAAGTTGGAGAAATTAAATAACAAAGAAAATAAAGGAAGGGGAATTTTAGTTGAAAATCTTGATGAATATATCACCTAGAGTTAGAAACTAAATTATAGAAAAAAAAAATTTCAAGAAAGAACTAAAACTTACTTGATTCAAGAGACCTAAGCTTAATACTTTAGCACCTCTTTCTTCTGCTTCCAATATGGCTCCCTCAATTAAGTTATTTATAGTCTCATTTTGCCATTGCAAAAAGTACTGCACGCAAAAGTATTGAGAAATATAAATCACAGATGATTGAAAGAAAGTAACAAATATAAGTAAACAGTTAATAACATAGAAAAATCATTTCTTACTTGTATTCTGTATTTTGGTATGACCCAACTTTGTAATCTGAGTTTATTAAAACGGTATCTCTCAACAATGAAAGTACGGCCATATAACCAATTTAACATCATAGACCACAATGTCATAGGCCAAATTAATGAGAAGTACCATTTTGATGTGTAGGGTTTGGAGGCCAGAGAGGCAAAACCAAGTCTGAGATGATAGATGGACTCGGGCGTAGTTAGATGAGTTAGGTGCACTACATCTGGTAATTCTGCTTCCCTTTTGAGTGAAATTTCATATAGTTCGTCTGTAGACTTGTCCATGGTACTATATACAAAGTCATAGAGTGGCATGAACAATGAATAATTGGTACGAAATTGTGTATGATGCAGAGAGTGAAACCTGTTGTGCCAAAACCAAAACCATTACAGATAATAATAATAATATTATTATTATTATCATTATCAATATTATTATTATTATTATTATTATTATTATTATTATTAAGAATGATGATGATGGTTGAACACTCATTCTTTACAAAATCCATGAACATAAACGAGCCAAATCAAATTGAATATTGAAAGTTCATGACTATTCATTTAATTTTATATTAAACATGAATCAAATTCAAGATCATCAACAAACTATATTAGATATTCAAACTTAATTTATTTTCTTATCAAACAAATTCTAGCTTGTCCATAAACTATTTGATTAACTTTTTATTCTTCCATATATAATAATATCACGAATAAAAGATTCACTTATTCACAAATTTATGCTAATAAATTATATTTGATTAATAAATTATTTTTTACTTTAAATAAATAAATAAATTATAGTTGAAAATTTATTATTTAAGTTAATTGGATAGAAATATTTCATTTACAAACTTATAAAAATTTGATTTACCATTCATGTATTGGCTAAAATTATATATAATTTTGACAACAAAATGGATGGTTCACATTATCAATAAATTTTTTAAAAATTATATATTATAATTAAATAATTTATTAACTCACAATCCAATACCAAATCTCTACCCAATACATATAGACATATAGTATTATATATAATTGAATTGAGTTTCCTAATGACAAGCTTATTAAAAACCACATTATTATTTTTGAGTTTGACTTATGTATTAGTCATGTTTTAAGCTTGAGATCTAGTTTAGTTTGTTTAGTAAATAAACAAATATAAACAAGCTTTTTATGAAGCTAAACCCCATGATCTCCAAATCTCTACAAATCAACCCAAGGTCAACACGCCTAGCTATCATTGCCAGCAATTGACAATGAGAGCATGGCCACGCAAATACACACCATGCCACCCTAAAATCCTAAACCCACCCAATCAACCAACCCATACGTCCACAATTGAATTCATTCACATCATAACCCATACTCTGTTGCCATATGCATAATTTCCCAAGCTTACACCAGCACCACTCTTAAGCCCCAATCACTGACAATCTAGAGACTAGAGAGCTAGAGGGTGCTTGAGAGTGATGCAGTGGGAGTGAGAGGATACGAGATTGAGAGTTTTTTTTTTTTTTTGGTTCTTCTACTGTAGGAGCTACCGTTAGAGTTAGATTGATATAACGCTAAATTATGGATTCGTCCAAAGTTTAAACTATTAGAAAATAATGAATTTAATCATTTAACCATAATTCTAATACTTCCCTTTACGTGTGGGCTTTAAACTCCCTTTTAATAATAGGGTAGTATTAACGGGCACGGTAAGGTGTCCGTTAACAAACAACTTTATCTCAAATCATATTCTTTTATGTCAGTAGATTCTAGTTAACTTAATTAGTAAAATCTCTGATAATTGAATAAGAGATCTAAAGTTTAATTCCCGCCTATACTAAAAATCGATTGGTGTCTTCGTCTAATGATAAATAGTTATCATCAGGAGTGGATGCCATAAGTTGAAATTCTCTCAAAAAATATTCTTTTATGTCAGATTTTTGACCAACTTTATAAGGTATAGAGCCAGAAAAGCTAATTTTTTGAGTTTCACTTGTCATTTTAGTAATATTTTTAGTCCCCTCATCAATTTATACCAATTTTTTATTAGACCCCGCAATAAATTATCCTTGACGAGTACTTTAAAGTGGTGTTCGTTAACATTTTCCTTAATATAATACCATGTTAAATTACCAATTTTTCAAAAAACTTAAACTATTAAAAAAATTAGACATGGCAAATAGGCGGGTCGGGTTAAGTTCGAGTCAGGTTAATTGGGTTGTGGGTAAAAAATGGGTCATTTTTAGCAGGTTAAAAACAGGTTCGGGTCAATCGGGTTGTGGGTCAGGTCAGGTTGACCCGTATCATTTGGAAAGTTATGCAACAAATTACTTGATGTAAAATGCATTACTTTGAATTTACCACTTATATCAAGAGTGAACTCAGTTAAACTTATTAATATTTATTCAATAATTTTAAAATTATACAAATCCTAACATTGCTAACTAAAACAAAATAACATAAAGATAAGTAAAACAAACACACAAGTTTTATTTCTACACAATATCAACATCCCAAAATATAAAAGCAAAATTACAAATGACTTATTAGATAATTCATTTGACAAAGAATAAAAACATATAAGAAATTTACAATCTTGAAAATTAATTTTATAATCTATTATCACTTGTGGTTGGCACTCTATGTCAATTTGAGAATATATATTAAAGTTTGATTGTTTACTTATTTATACATGGTCTCTTTTTTGAATATTATATCATTGTTAAGCAACACACACTTTAAGAAATATCATAATTTATTTTGAAAAGCCGTTTATTTTGGACATAAATTGTTAAAAAATAGCTCTAAGCATTCATAATTTATGCGAATTTGATATTTTGGCTTTACTATTTTCACACTTATGAATGTTTCTCACACATGTTTACAATTTTAAATCCATATTTTTAACTCTATTGTGACCAGATTATTTTGGCATGTACTTTACTATTTAATATCTAAAAATTTTTACTCATTATAGAATGTTCAATCATTCATCTTTCAATTCATTTGCATACAGTTATGTAAATATCTCAATTGTTTCCTTAAAACTCATAATAAACAATTAAACCAATATTGTCTTAATTTTATTTTTTTTACCAAAAAAAAAGTTTTAAAATATGGTTTAGGTCACGGGTTGGGTTTGGTTGACCTGCAAAAAATATGGGTTGAGTCACGAGTCAACCCGTTTTTGCTTCAGGTCAAAAAATTGAGTTTAGGTCTGATATTTTTCGAGTTAGGTCGGATCAGATAAAAAATTCTAATCCCTTTTACTATGTCTGAAAAAAATAAATTTAATTATTTAACTATATTCTATCAATGTCATCTTTTTAATTAGATCAATTGTCAGTTATCACACCGGTAGGTTCTAGTTTATATTAATATTGAAGGGACACATGCATCACTCACATAAATGAATGAAAGGAATAATTTGAAAACAGTCTAAAAAATATGAGGACAAAAAAAGAGGTATGAAAATGACATATTTTTAACATGGGGATTAAAATAAAGGACCAAATGCCAACCAAAAAAAAAAGAAAAAAAAAAAGGACCAAATGTTAATTCAATCTTCTTCTTTTTTATTGTTTTTTATTTTTAAGGTTAATTCAATCATATTCCTATTCATCGGAAAAGACAAAACTATTCTTAATTAGGGAGTGGACCGAACTCTGACCAAAACATATATCATGAGCATGACAGTGAATTTAGCATATTTTGTTGTGTTAGAGGAAAATGACATGACAGTATGACATCCATTAACAATTGAACAGGAACGGTTGTGCAATTTCCCAACCCAATCATTGAGCTAGGCTGGACAAGTTTATATATATTATTTATATATATTTCCGGTTAATATATGTCTAGATCATACATTAATGTTTATAAAAAAAAAATCATACATTCATCATTTATTTAAAAAATATATATTTATGAAAAATTAAAAAAATTATCAAAAAAGTTAGTAAATTTTTCATCTTTACATAAATTTTTTTTCTAAAAACAGTTTACTAATTTATATCTTTAGTAAAACCTTTTATAATAATAATAATAATAGTAGTAGTAATAATAATAATAAATAGTACGTGGATGTGCATGCACCAAACCCCAAAATGTTAGGTTGAAGGCGTAAAAGCTGTTGTTGACAAATGTGTACTGCCATCAAAATGCATGCCACATTGCCACAGATATTTCGAGCTTTCCGAATGGTGTTGCAGAAGATCATTCATGGACAGTCATTTAATAGATTATTTTCTTCTTCTTTTTATTTATTTTTTTAATATCTGATAAAATATAATTTCTTCTAAATTAAAAATTAAAGTGTTCTAACGTTAAAAGTTATGCTAATGAATGCCCTTAGGACACTTGTTAATAATCCATTTTAGAAAAATTTTAACATAACTTTTATGGAAAATGAAAAAAACTGTCAAAATATTAATTTCTTTTTTTTCTTTTCCCATAAAAACTTTCTTTAATTGAATTCTTTATCAATGCCTTAAGAGCACTCATTAGCATTAAAATTTTCAACTCATTAAATTGTTAATAAAAAAAATTATTGTTGAAATTGTACTAAAAAGAATGAACATAGCTTTCCAAAAAAAAAAGAAAAAAAAAGAAAAGAATGAACATATAATGATGTAGGATATTGTATATAGAATAATAATGGACAAATAGAATTAGGAGTAGATCTCTCTCTCTATCTATCTATCTCTCTCTCTCTCTCTCTCTCTCTCTCTCTCTCTATATATATATATTAATTTCATCTAAACATATTATTATAGGCATGAAATTAATCAACTTGAAATGTATTTGTGTTAGATACAGTTGGATATCACACAATAATCTTTTTTGCTAGATCAAACACTCTCCCATTCTAAATTGTTGGTTTTTTTTTTTTTTTTTTTTTTTTTTAAGATGTTACAAAATGTAGTCCTAATTGAAAAGTGAATAAATAAATTTCATAATCTACCATTTTTACTAATTAACTGCATCACATTAAATATATTAACTTAAAAGTTGAAATTTTTCAAATAGAACCACAATATGGGACAGAGCAATAGAAAATAAGGTGAAAGAAAGGGCTTGAGAGACTTACGTGGGGGTGTACATGAGGTACTTCAGTGGGAGGAAAGATGGAAAAGAGCCACTTTGGAATGAGCTCATGATGCAGTGACCCATATTGTTCATAAAATCAATATATGTAAGGTAGCCAGCAATAGATGCAATAGAGGCAGTATCAGTAAGTATTGCTGTTAACATTGGTATGGAAACAACGCGAAATATGCTATGTGCTCTGCAAATGGATGAATGACAGCTGAAAAAACAAAAAATTGTCATATAATATAGATTCATTCCATTATGATTTGATAAAAAATTTAGTGAAAGATTCTACTTTGTTCACAAACATATATAATAATCTAAGAAGTTATTTATTCAATTGGAAATGTAGAAACTAATTTGAAATTCACATAAAAATCCGAAGTTACGCGCCTTATAAAACTAGAAAAATTTTATTATTTCGCTATTTTGACCTTGGTAATATATATATATATAATATACCATAAAGGGAGAAGGTGACACGCTGCTGAAGAGTGTGAGTGGAAGCACAGTAATATTGTAAATGGAAATAATGTACGTAAGTTGAAAGTAAATAACTTGAATGTAAGAACAATAATAAGGCGGTAGAACCAGCCAAGCAGTATATATCAAAATAATTCAAAGTAAATAAGAACAATAGTTCAAAATAAATGAAAGCAATTTAGAACCATCCGGTATGGCGGTAATCCGTCCAAGGTGGTGGTAGCAATAAGTAAAGTAATGAACATAGAACTGAAAATACTTCTTATTGAAAGTAGGATAAACACTTACAGTAGTAGTAGTGAATACAAGACCTCAACAGTTACAGATTAACAGTTACAAAGCTTGAACTAGTCCTAGTTACAAGGTTTGTAGGATTACAAGGCTTGTAGTGAACAAAGGTGAACAAGGTAGTAGTAGAACAATAGTAGTAGTGGAAGCAAGTGGGTTCTCTCTCTAAGAAGGCTAGTTCTAAGGGAAGAGAAATCAGAAGTAGAACTTGACTTGAGAAAAGCCCCCTAACATAAGGGACAACCCCCCTTAAATAGGCAAAATTCGGAGTGAACAGTGTCATGAATAGTAACGGATGAACAGTACCAGTGAATAGTGACAGATGAATAGTGACAGGTGAATAGTGACAGATGAATAGTAAAATTTGGAATATCTCCTCTTTTTTGACTCAATCTTGTGAGGAATTTTGTAGGATTTTGGGAATCCTCCGTAGTGCCCTATAAGTGTAGGAACAAGACTTCATCATTGGTGTCCTTTAGGGACAAAAGAAGCCAATAAGAAAAAGGCCAATAGTCATGCATTTTGTTGTCTTCACTTGAACATCCTTTGGAAGCATCATAATAGTGGAAAACCAGCTTCTAACAGTAGTAAATATTGGAGCATTGGCCATTGTGCAGGCTAGACAAATAAGAGAATCAAAATCTTCCGCAAAATCCGGAGTATTATGAACCAGTACCGGATTTTCCGCAACATATTTGTGAAGAGCAATATTTTATCTTGGCTGTTGTGCAAGCCAGACAAATAAAATAACACCAGTCTTGAAATAGTAGTGACCTCATCAATCAGTAGAGGGAGCATCAGAGGGATAACCATCAAAAGGATCAAAAGGACCTTGTGGAGAATCACATACATGCTCATGGTAAATAGCATACTTATTACAGAATCCACAATATAAAATTGGCTCAAACTTTGGGGTTTTTCCTGGGATAAGGAGACTGTTTAGATTAGGATGATCTTTTGTTTGTAGGTGAACAAAGGCATCAGCGTAGGGTTTGGGACCAAAAACAGCAATTCTACCTGTGCTTCCTATGAAATGATAATTTTTCCATAGATCATGAGCAACTTCGCGAATTTGATTATTAAAATAATTCCTCCACCATTTTGCAAGACCAGAAGGATCTTCAAAGGACAATTGAGAATTTCCTTCGAACCAAGGTCCTTGGTGAGTATAGCCATTGATGAGAATAAGATGCTTTGAAGGGTTAACATTCATCCAGTTATTTCTCTCCCATTTTGGTAGAGTGCTCCAGCATCTAATGGTAACAAAAGGTCTAGTGGAAGAGTTTTCAAACCCTTTAATAGCATCCTGAATGATCTGTGGAAGTTGGCTGGCTTGTTTATGACTTGTTAACTTTACAAATCTAACAAAGCCATATTCAAACATTTGGGAAAGCCAGCTAGAATTAGGATCATCATCATCATTATCATCTGAATCATCATCAGTGAAATATGAACCATCACTGAAATTAATAAGGAGACCGGGAAATGGATTTTTCTTTTCATACACTCTGAGACTGCTCCCAAAGTGATCTTCCCATTCAAGTTGAATAAAGACATTATCACCTTCGTCTATCTCATTAGGGTCAGGAATAGTAGCAGTAACAAGTTTTCTGAAATATTTGGACCATAGGTCAAAAGATCTAGACATAACCTTGCTATCCAGAATACGAGATTGTAAATCTGAAGGCAAGTTGGCAACAGCATTTCTTAGCATGGATTGGGTCTTAAGACTCAATCTAGCATAATCAGTGCCCATTATAATCGTTTTATCCATCGAATGGATTTCCTCTTTGCCAAAGAGTTGACTAATGTAGGTTTTGAGACGGCTCACAAGAGCCCCAGTTTTTGAAACAGGGTTATTATCTGGATCAAAGTCAATATTTGAAGCAAGGTCATTATTTGGAATAAGGTTACCATAATGGCTCATGTAAATCTCATTTTGAGCAGTAAGGTTAACAAGGTGGATTTCGAGGGCTCTAAGGGTTTTTTGGAAAACATTACTGTGGTTTTTGATAAAAGCAAACTGAAGGTTATCAAGAATGAATTTAATAGAATCTGGTAATTCTGAATAGTTTCCATTGTGGAATTGTAGATTTTTTGACAAAACTTCCTGTAAAGCAGTTAATATATCACCATTAGAGTATGTCACCTCTGCTGGGACATCTCCTTGAAGGGATGTTGATCCACTGGGTTTTACACCAGAAGATGCGCCTTCATGCATTTGAAAAGGACGTCCCGCTGGGAAGCCTTTGTTTTGGGAATAGTTCTGTATAGGAGCTTTTCCCTTGTTTTTCTTTTCCATAATAATCCACTTACTAGTGGTATAAATATGAATATTATTATTATCCCACTTATTAGTGGTATTTATCCACGCATCATCGTCCGATTTCTGCAAAGAAGCATTAATATCATTAGGATAATGGATAGTTTTTAGCATTTTGGTGTTATGAGAATTACCTCTAAAATCATCAGAATTCATTATTAGTTCTTGAACAAGTTCATTCATGGGAGAGTCTTTCTTATAAGACAGATTATCAATATCAATTTCAAACTTTGAAGCAAATTTGAATTTTACTTTCTGTCCAAATGGATTAGTAGTAATTCCATCATGTTCAACAAGAAAGGGATACAAAGTGTTAATAAATGGCAGACCAAGAATCACTTTATCAGTCATATTTTTGACAAGAACAGAAGGAATCTTGAAACAAACATTATCATGGCACACCTGAGCATTATTCAATTCATACTTAATTTTCATTTGAGAACCATTAGCAGAAACCAATCTTTCAGTAGATTTCTCAAAATATTTTGAGGGGATTAATCCTTCTTGGATACAGTTCATATCTGCACCAGAATCAATCATAGCAATAACAGTGAAATGATAATCAGGAGAAATAACAATTTTAACTTTTGTAAACCATTTTGGAGGAAATAATTTATTAACAAAAGCAAGTTGGGGATCAGTAAAAGTATCAGGAGTACCTTTATCAGAAAGAAGAACTTGTTGACTGGATTCATCTCCATCACTGTGCTCATTTTGTTCCTTACTGGATTTAAGATCTTTATCAAGTTTTAACATTGTCAATTCTTGTTTGAGATTATTGTTATCATTTTTCATGCTTTTAAATTCATATTTTAATTCAATTATCTCTTGTTTAACAATATGAATTTCATTATGGAGATCATTAACAGTTAATTCTTTAAATTTCTTTTTATTAAATCTTTCCAAAGTTTCTTCAAAACTGATAGTAGATTTTGGTTTCTTACCAGTTTCATTTCTTATCAAATTTTTCTTAAACCTATCTAAATATTCTTTCTGGAGTTCAGGGTTTTGAATTTGGTTTATTAGTTGAATTATTAATTTTTCATCTTCTTCACTTTTGGTGAGAGCATTAATAACATTGCAACAAGAATCTCTACAACCAATTTTAATATTAGGAGAATCAGAAGAATCATCAGCAGAGTGATAGCAAGAATCAGATGAAGAAGAGAAATCATCTTCCAAAGAATCAGACGAGTTGTTTGATTCAAGGATTCTGAATAAATCTTCTTGCGCATTATCATCAATGTTTAACATGTTGAACTTGTTTTTCAGTTTACCAGGCTTTTCTTTACAGTCTTTACTAAAGTGTCCAGGTTTACCACAATTAAAACATTTACCTTTATTTGGTCTCTGTTTAACATGTTTTTTAGAAACCTTTTTCTTTTTAGCATAGAAATCATTGGGTTTAACAAAGTTATTCTTGTATTTTTTATAGCTTTTATCATGTTTTTTACCTTTTTGTTTAGAAGGAGCAATAGGAGGCAAACCATATTGTTCACAGAAATTTCCCATTTCATATTTAGCTTTTCTTTTATTCTTTAATTGGTGTTTTAACAATTTTTCATCATTGCACATATTAATACCAAGTTTTTTAATAGTACTGAAAATATCACCATAAGTTAAATTATCATAATCAATAGAATCATTTTTACCCATTAGTTCTTGTTTTACCTTATGAGCAAAGATAGGAGGCAGACCGTCAATAAACTTTTCTTTCCAATAAGGCTTATGGCAATCTTTCCGGAGCATCACCCTGGAAGTAAAAACATCTTGATACCATCTGTAATCAGACATAGTTGGACAACTCAGATTATTCAGATAATCAGAAACTCGGGACGAAATATTGGATGGAGTACCAACAAAATGTTTGAGAATAGTATAGATCAAGGTATTGACACCATCAGGAATACCACGACCAATACTTTCATCAAAAATAGGCAAACCTTCCTCATTCTTTTTAACAGCATGTTTAATAGACTCTTTGGATTCTTCAGTGATGTATGAATCCCACCATCCACGAAGAGTACCAGAAAACCCAGTAAGAAGCAAGTTAACAATTTCAGGTTGATCAAGATCATGGTTGTTTTGATAAGCAATACCAACCATAGACATGTGACTCATTTTATTAATGATTTCCTGTTCAGACAAACCATCAATATTCCATTCATAGAGCTTATCAGCAGAGACAGAAAATTGTGTTTGAAAAGATCTCTCTTCAAACTGCATATCAGGAGGAGTAGGTTTTGGATACCAATTTTTTGTAAAAGACATGGGTTTGGAGTTTCCAACAAATCTTTTAATTTCTGGGAAATCATCATCAAAGATTCTTTTTGCAGGAGCAGAAGAAACAGAAGAAACAGTATCAGAATCTGTATTTTCTTCAAAAACAATTTCTTTTTTGGAAATAGTTCGATTAATTGGAGTACTTGTAGAAGTAGAAGTGCTAGTACCCTCAGTTTTAATCTTTAAATTAGAAAGCATTTTGTCAACAATTTCAAGAGTCTTGGACTGAGAAGTTTTAAACATAACTTTTTCTCTTTGACTGGGTAAATCAATCAAAGGTTTCTCAGTTTTAACAGGAACAGATTTTTCAGAAACAGGAACAGATTTTTCACCAAATTTTTCTTCAATACGGTCAAGTTGTTGACCAATAATATGCAAAGATTGATTAGTGAAATTGTTTTGTTCAATAAGGCTAACAATAGGAGTTTGATCATCAGCAATTTTGAAAGGAGAGGCCTTCACTTCCTCTTTTGTCACTTCATCTTTCTTGGTAGTTATTAAAATGGAATCAAGAGGAGGATGACTAGATCTAATAATAGTTTTATCAATCTTAACAAAATTTGATTTCTTTATCACATTTAGATGTTGTTTTGAAACCTCATTATTTGGAACATAGTGGTTTTCAAGAAAATCAAAAAACAAAATATGTTTTTTCAATTGATTCATCATTTCCAACCATTTTCTCTTAACACGGTCTTTATCAGACTGAGCAAAATTATCTTGGAAATATTTTCTCTTAGTTTTGTTTGATGCAAGCATAAACTCATTGTACAAAGAATCCCAATCAATTTCAAAATCATCATTTAAAAAGGTCAAAACTCTTAATTGATTTTGGTAAACAGGAGGAGTTTCAATAGGAGAATCAAAATCAGATGGAGTAACAGAAACAGTGTCTTCCTCATCTTCATTAGCAGTTTTACCAAATGGAGTGGAAGTTCCAGGTTTAGTTGAGTAGTAAACAGAGCTAAATTGGGATTTATCACTTGAAATACCTTTTAGCTTTAAATCAGAGGATGTTTCCAAATTCTTTTGCAAAAATTCATTGATCTCGCGATCTCTTTTTGAAATACTTTCAGATCCAGCAAAGGAATGTCTTCCTTCGTTGATCCTCAAAGGTGGATTGTTTTGAAAACTTATTTTAACAGTACCATCAAGATATTGTTGAATATGGGTGAGATCAAGCTCATCAAAAATGGGTTTAGTAGGAGGAGTTTCTTGTTCTAACAACCAATCCTTAGGAAGTTTAACATCTTGCCATTGAATCATTTTTGGAACTTGGATTTTAGCATCAGGAGTTGAACATTGGATTAACATGGTTTTACCTGAAGGTTCTCTAGGCATTATAGCATAAGGATTCATTTGAGTACCCATTAATTTATAATAAATGCGATAAATCAGAGCAAAAGGCTTACTACCCTCTTCCATGTGATAACCAGATGAAGCAATATTCAATGTCAAAGCTTTAACAATATTAGGATCATCCAAAGCAAGAGTAAGATCAGGATAACAGTTAAAATAAACAGGACCATCATACATAGAAGCAGTGATTATAGCAAGAATGCTATCTTTAAAAATCTTAAATCTAGCATCTCTTAAACACATGAGAACAGAAGCATTAATACCCTTTCGGGTAAGTGGTTTAATAGCAACTTGAACAATACCAATATGCAAATAACTGAATTTTTTAGCAACAAGGAAGTCATTAATATTCTTTTTAGTGAACAAACAGCATTTTTCATGAACTTTTGAAATAGAGAAAATTTGTTCAACAGTTCTAGCTTTGTAAGCAGAATGAAAAGTACTTTCAACAAAACTAGTTTTATAAACAGTTTTAGTATCAACTTTAGGAATAGTCCATTTACGAAAATCAGGGATCACCTCATTATCATCAATAGTGTGATCTTCTTCATTTACAATATTAGGAGGACAACTAGTCCTGGAGCTGATAGAGGAGTTGGATCTCCACAACTTATCCATACTAACCTAGGTTCAACACTCAGTTATCATGTTTTTCTCACAACCGTTGCATTTCGTAACACATACCCTAACCAACCTCATACCTCTCATGCCCTACACGCCCTCTCTTGGCTCAAACGGGCCTTACAGCTAGGTCCTAGGAATTCACTTTACGACTAGGGTGGCGCCAACGACGGTAAGAAGGGAACACAACAACGGAATATCAAGCGTTCGGGTAGACACGGACAAGAAGACAAAGAACACAACCACACTACCACCGGCCAGAAAAGAGTGGCTCTGATACCATAAAGGGGGAAGGTGACACGCTGCTGAAGAGTGTGAGTGGAAGCACAGTAATATTGTAAATGGAAATAATGTACGTAAGTTGAAAGTAAATAACTTGAAAATGAATAACTTGAATGTAAGAACAATAATAAGGCGGTAGAACCAGCCAAGCAGTATATATCAAAATAATTCAAAGTAAATAAGAACAATAGTTCAAAATAAATGAAAGCAATTTAGAACCATCCGGTATGGCGGTA